>NW_010112156.1:0-26797 GCF_000699245.1 Pterocles gutturalis
GCCGGCAGCGGGGCACGGCTCCAGCCGCTCCCCCGGGCACCGGGCGCGCCTCTGCCGCGGAGGGGAGGGAAGGGCTCTCGGGCGGGAGACCTTGGCCGCTGCGCAGATTGCCCGAGCTGCCGGAGCAGCTGGCTTCCAGGTGAAACTGCAGGCAAATAGTCTTCAGTTTTGGAAGAATGAAGGTAACGGTCCGTGGGTACCCCCGTGAATAGTGCCAGTCCTGAGCGACAGCTGTCTCATCTGCTTTAGTGACCAGGGAACTTGGTGTAAGGAAGAAGATGAGAAAAGGATGAAAAAATAGTGCTTCCTGCACCAACAGGCGTGCATTTTAGGATGTAATGTTGTTTACGTTGTCTCCTGTATTTTAATTACTGGTTTCTTTCTTCAACTCTGCATGCAGCCTCTCTGCTGTATGATATCTGAGCACCATATGAGGGAAGTGGAGTAATTAACATATCCTCTTTAGAGTTTCCTTTTATCAGTTTTGCATGTGTAGCTTCTGTTGGAACCAAGAGCTGATTTGCATGTGATAGTGGTCTGGTGATGCTTTAGACCATCTGCAGAGTACTCCTTTTGAGATGCTGGTTACAGCACTGGCAATTAGGGGCAATGGCAGATTAGTTTAGTTGAAGCATAATTTGTGTACAGTAAATACTGTATCTCAGCATCTTTGGCAGTGTCACTTAGTTCTCTGTGTGATTACAGACTGGCATGCACAGGTAGATTTGTGAAAATGTAAAGACATTTTTCATGAAAGTGGGTGTTTAGCATGGCAGCATCCCACATGAACTGTGTCCTAGGAGAAAGGGAAGATGGCACTGTCTCCACCCTGCATCCCCCAAACTCCACTGGTCTGCTTTTTGTGCATCTGACCTCTGCGAGAGCTCAGTGGAAATGCCAGAACCCAACCATGACCCTTGCTGGGACAGGCTTCCCAAATCCACTACATCCTAAAATCTTGCTCTTTGTATGACAACTGCCGTGCCGTACCTAGCAGGCAGATCTGTCGATCTCTTGTTTTTCATCGCACTAGTGGAATGACCCAGCAGCTTTTTGACAGACAAGCATCTGCCAGTAAAACTGCATTTAGTCTGGGAGTTTGTGACCTGCATTGATTCCCTTCTCTCCCAGAAAACTGAGAGCTGGGTGCCAGACTTTCCTTAGGTTTCTTTGCGAATCATTACTTCCGATTCTTTAAAGGCAGCAATGTGTATTATAGGATAGCTCTGCACAGAGATCAAATACCATGAATGATTGAATTATTTTGGCATGTAGGTTTCAGCCTTACAAACATTCTCCATCATGTTACTGCAAGTAGTTCTGCCCACAAGAGGGGCTTTAGAGGCTAGAGGCTTAAATGCCCTGGTTTTGTAGGATGGCAAGCTGGAACTCCCCAGCTGCTGCTCCTGCAGAGGAACTCTTTTGTCTTTCTAACATGACCCTTAAGTTTAATGTATGTTGCTATGTTCTGAAATAGGCAGTTCCCTTGCTGAAACAGGGGAAGATGCAAATTTTAATAAAAGGGGGTGGGGGATGAAGGTATAATCCCAGCAGGGTGATATTTACTCCTTTGAGCATATCTGATTAAAGATATTTATTGTTCTAAATCTAGAAGGCCTTTGGTTGAAATCCCATCTCTGTGGTCTTTCTGATTATATTTATACTCTCACTTGACATTGGGTGGCAGCAGTCCGATGAACACACTATTCACTAATCCCTTTCGTCCTTCTCCAATACTTTCACAGTTCAAGTGCCAAAGCAATAAATTGGAAGTGGTTATAAGTTTTTTGACACTTTTATAAGTATTTATGCAAAATACTTAACCAGTTAGCTGTTGTCTTTCTCTCCCCATAGGCGGTAGCAGAAAAGTGCATTTCCATAAAACCTTTAGATCAAATGTCCCTCGGGGTGGTGGGGGCAAGGAAAAGGCTTTCTCTGGTTTCTGACTTTTCCCTTGCTCCCACCTGCCTGGCCAGCCAGCCCTGTGGTGGAAACGGCAACATCCACAGTGTTTCGCTTTTAAGGTGGCTTGTTTCCAGACCCTCTGCTCTGACTGTTGCGCTCCTCAGCTGCAAATTTCGGTCTCTCACAGGCGTCACCTTGTCCTGAATGTGGCTGCATCAGTTAAATTAATCATCTGTGTTGCCATTACTCCTTCAGCACATTATACCATCCCTGCTGCCAGTCCCTTCAGGAGACAGCTTTTTGTGCGCGATGAGTTGAACTTCCCGAAGAATCTGGCCATTTCTCCTGCTACTTTGTATCTTCAAGAAACCTTGAAGGAAATCTTTAGTGGAAACACAGCTCTCAAATGTGGCTGTGAAAGCTTTCTGTCCTTGCTTTTGCCCTGGAGGGGTTGGGGCTCTTCTGCAGCACACGCGAAAGCCCTTTCCCAGGTCTCCCACCAGACAAATTTTTGGGACCCTGTCAGATACAGTGTTGCATGATGAGACCAAGAACTGGTAGGTTTTGTTGAAACTCATGCCTGTTTCTAGTCCAAGAAAGGAAGCAGTGTCGCATATGGTAGCTGTGGTCTTGCAGTGGGCAGCCAACAAGAAAAAACAGAGAACATGATTGATCAAAAGAAGCATCTTAACAACTGTTAAATGTAATTTTCTCTTTCCATGGCTCAGTCCTCTGAGGGGATAGGACAAGACCTTTAGCCCTGTGTGAGCATCTCTAAAGTTTCCATCCTATGCTGCCCTGAAATCTCTTGCACACTAGAGTTCACGACTAGGCTGGATTATTCGTGGTTTATTGTTTGGGCTGGAGTTTTTGGCCTTTGATTTTGATGAATGTTCTTGTCATCTTCTGTTCAGGAAAATTTGTGTTCCATTAATCTTGCTAAATTATCCCAAAACATAATTGTTCAGTTTGAGTCACTGAAAAAAGTAACCTTTGATGCCCATGGCAAAGCTGAAAGGAACCCCGGGCCCCAAATCCGTTACAAGTGCAGTAAAGATGTACATCATTCACCATACATCCAGCTACGTTCCAGCACTGTTCTCCCTTGTTGACTTAAACCACTCTAATTTATTTCTGCATATTCAAGTCAGAGGATGTTCAGCTTGGGATTTTGGTGACAGATGTGTCATTGTTGTGGGATGTTTCTGGGATGACACTACCAGCCCTTGTCTTGCCTACACCAGGGCTCACAGCGAGCCTTGTTTCAATAAAAATCCTAAGACAGAGCCTTTTCCTGTTCTTTACCTGCGGGTACCACAACACAGGGGTTTCCCATCCCCCGTGAGTCTAAAAAGAAAGCTAGGAAGAAGGTCAGATGATATGGGAGTTAGAGCTGAACACTCTGACAATCCTGGCAAGCGTACTCAAGCTATGTCCGAGCGTGTGCATCAGTTTCTGCACACAACTGTTCTTTTCTCCTGCCAGTTAGCAAAACCGCTGGATGACCAGACCTCCAGCTGATATAAATCTGCTTACCTTCAGTGCTTCCCGTAGAGGTGTGCTGATCTGCAAATTCTGAGGCTCTTGATCTGGAGGAAAGATACAGCCTGGAATAAATAAAAGAGAGCGGAAAGATAAAAGCCTCGAACACAAGACTTGCAGTTTGCTTTTGGAAGTATTTTTAATCGTAGCATCGCTAAAGGAACATGTCTTGCAAATGAGTCATTCAAAAACCTCAGCTTTAATTGGAGGGTCCCTCTAATGATGTTACAGTAAAGCTATACAGTCAGAAATTACTTTAAACTCTTTTTTATTGACTGAATTTCAAGTAATTTTAGGTATTACACCTGCCCCTGGGCCAATTCTTGTGGTTTAAGAACTATGTTCTCCTCCTTTTCAAAACGTCTTTCTTTGTTGCGGTGTGGAATGCCCACGCAAACGGGGGAAACCAAGTACTGCACAGGGAACCCAGCTTGTCGCCAGCCGCCATCAGCCTGTGGAAACCAGTACGGGCCAAAGTTAGCTTAGTAACACTGAGAGTCCTTTGTACGGAGAGCTTCAAAAGCATTCAGGCAGGAGATGGTGAGAGCATGGGGGTTTTTCTTTGCTTTTTTAGATTCTGTTTTGGGTTTTTTGCTGTACCCCTATAAGTAAAATGGAAGCAGCAGCATCCTGGTAGTTCTTTGTCAGAAGGAACTTGAAAACCATTAAGGTACGATTTGGGCAGGCTGGGCCCAAATCTGGAAACCTTCTCTAAGGCAAATGGGCAGGATCTGTAGGTTTGGCCTCTCGGGATCAGACCCAGGATTTGAATTCTCTGGCTTCCGTTAGCACCTGTCCTGCTGTGCTGTCATGCATGTGGATGAACTGTGCTCGCAGTCCCTGCTCAGTGACAGTTTCTAGAGCATGTAACTTTCCATATGAAGAGTTCTGGCCTCAAGGGGACAGACTGTGCACAATTTGGTTTTCATACCTTCTGCCACCAGCTGAAGTGGAATTAATCATGACTGTGAGAAGGAGGAGAGTCAGTGTTTTGTGGTTCCCCTTCTCAGATTTGTGTGTTTTATTGATGCAACCTCCTGACTCAGTTAGCTTATGTTAGCTTCAGGTTCAAGATTGTGTTTAGTTTTCAGACCTGCTGTGGTCTTTCTGCTTAAAATGTATAACGAGGGATCATATACCTACTGTGCAGCACATTTATGATGTGCAACGTGCTTATTTATGCTTTTCATATCCTACAGTGCCCATGTAAGTTAGATCCTGAGCATGCAACGTCACTGTTTCTTGAAGTTCTTTATTTAAATAGCTGGTAGCTTTAAGCAGAGTGATGGATTTTTACTTTTTTATATCAAGTTACTAGCTGCTATAACCTTATCTGCTTTGTTAAAATAATTAATAAAGCCAGTTTAGCACCAAGTCCTATGCTTTTAAAAAAAGAGAGAACTGGATCCTATATTTGTCCTTTGCAAAATACTCACCTTGATAAAGGGGGGACCAGCAATCAAATAAGAGCAAAGGTGGGAAAAAAGAAGAAATCTGGCTTCCAAATTTGTGTTCCCATTCTGGAACTTGTTCCCATTTCCAGCTCTGAGTGACCTTCTGTAGCTGGGCTATGAACCCATGAAAACCAAGTTTTACAGTGGAAACACTGATACATTCTTAACTGTGCAGTGGCACAAGAGCACTACTTTAATATCTCATTTAAGTGGTGGCTAATGATGACTATATAACTAAATAGTGCTCATTATTGCATCCTTTTTCACCCATGGGATAGATTTGGCAGTCCATAAAAATGCCAGTGGATCCTCTATAAAGGTAGACACACCACATGTTAGCGGGCTTGTTCCAGCTTGTTGATGCCTGGAAGTGCCCCTTGTAACAGAATATGTTCATGCCAGTGATCTCAGTCTCCACAGACCTACTGCTTTTTCTTAAAATACCTTTTTAATGCCAGTAACAGCAACAGGCAATCCGTACAGCTGTGGGTTACTGCAGGAAGGTGAGGAAGCACGGGCCATGCCTCTGGAGGTTACAGCAGGTACAAGTACTTCAGTTGTAGCGCTAAGAGCTGTGTTGCTTTCTGGTCTGAGCTATCAGTAGATAAGCTCTGGTACCCCAAAGAGTAAGCGGTGGCACCCCCTGTCTTGGTGGCTGGGTGACCACCACCAGTGTCACATAGTAAGGCATTTCTGCTTTAGTCCCAGGGAGACCACATCTCCCCTCTCCCCCAACCCCGGACAGCTCTGTTGTCGTTTGTGCAGGAGACTTGGGAGGTTACGCTGGCCCAGTGCAAGCTTCGGCGTGGGGCTACTGGGGTGTGGGTTTCAGTTGAGTAGGGGAAGAGCATGCAGGTGAGTGATGACTTGTGTGTGGGCTGAGGAGGCAAATAAATCTGTAGCCTATCCATTTAACTGCGTACCTTCCAAATTATATTCTGCGGGAATGCAGGCAATGAAGTGTTCTCCCTGCGAAGTACCTTTGTGCCCAACTTGTGGCTGATGCTCCAAAGCTCTACGCTGCGTAAGTGAGCAATACTGAAAATGCAGTGATGCTGTGTCTTACCTATTGCACCTCAAAAGGGCTCTGTCATGAAGAGCTTGATCTTTAAAGTTGCTCATCAGGCTAGCAGTAATTTATGAAGGGGAGCAGAGATTACCATTAAAATCTGGCCTCTGGAAGGTAGCAGTGTATTCCTTACATGTATTTCTGTTCCACATAGTTTTCCTTTGCTTGTTTCCTCTTAAATCTTCTCCTTCTCTGCTTTGTTGCTGAGAAGTCTTCTGCACTTCCTATTTCGTGTTACAAAAGAGCAAATCTGAGTTGGCAGGACTCATTTTTAAGTAAGAACTAAAAGACCAGCTCAAGTGGTGGTGCTCTTACAGTAATTTGCTCACAGAGTTGGGAGGTACATCAGGTGAGCTGGGAAGTTACTGCTGTTCAGATGATACTGAGTTGCTGTTGAACTGCGTTGTACACTGCTGTGAAGAAGTGCAAGATTTACCAAGTGCAGCTGCTCGGAGACAGCAGACAGAGTCTTGCCAGGCATTGAGGTGGTGGACCGGACGGTGAGGCTGCTCCAGCAGCTGCTTCTGCAGTGCAAGGACACTCAGGGTTCATGGCATCTTCCCTAAGAGCCAGGGCGACCTCCTGTCCAGCATCCCTCTGAAGGGTCGTGTTTCAGCATCTCGTACTGATATCTGTCTGCAACAGACCATTGCTTCTCTTGGCAGCTGGTGTAAAGAAAGCTGCTGCAAAGCTGCTGTTTGCACCAGTTTTGTTTTGATACTGGAAACATAAGAGAAGCGCTATTGTGACACCATGATCTTCTAGGACATAGGTTTTGGGGCCTGTGTTTTACTTCCTTTAACCTGCAAAGCTGACTTCATACCTGTAGAGCAATAGAGGGCTTTCTCGCAGGTACATCTTGCTACTTTTGAGACCTTAAAAGTCTTTTTATCGAGGACAAACTGTCCAGAAGCTGTAGCTGAGCTCAGGCAGTCCGGCTCTCTCCGCTGACAGCTGAGCAGTTGTTGATGGACTTCACCCTGCAGGCTGGTCCCCTCCTCCCCTCCCTTTAAAACAGAGCTGTTGATGGCAGCATCCTAGGAATTACTGATTATTGAACATTTACAAGGTATTAAAGCACTACATGGCTCTGGCTTGGGTTTTTGTTTGGTGTTCTTTGGGATTAGTGAGGGGGAAATCGGTCAGACTGTCTATCTGAGGAGTTATCAGTGTCAGTAATTATAAAGACTAAAGCCTCAGCTCACATCAGTCAGTGACGTTTGGTGTCAGTAGAGGAAGCTGGATGAGGCTTATGGAAAGCTTCCCACATCACAATAAAACGTTCTTAGATGGTACTCAGTACCTCCTGGTGTTGGTTAAAAGTTTAAACTGTGCTCCTGACCTTGGCTAATAGTTTAAACTATGTTATTGTGGGGACAGATTTTCAGCAGTTTCTGTCCTCTGGGTTTAAGGACAAAGTTTCATTTAAGTGAAATTAAATTTTCCTGAGGAAAAAGTGCACGTGTACATATTTTAAAGCTGAATCTTCCTTTATGTGTCTGATATTTTTCAGGGTAATTACTAGCCTGGGGAACGCTTCTTTCAGTGCATTGCTCACATCTGAGAGCCACGTATCCCTGTCACACAAAGGATGTATTTGACACAGTGTTTCTAAGTTGTGACAGAAACCCAGGTCACACAGTTTGGTTTTTCTAAGCTGGAGTCCAGGAAATCCGTAGACATCTGGGCTGGCTGCTAGTAACTGGTTTCAAGATGATTTCACAGACTGAATTATCCGAAAACTCTTCAGAGCTGTTTGAGCTTGGAGGTCATTCAGTAAGAAAATAGCACCACCTACTGCAAGTACTTAGTCTTTGGTGTAGACTTAAATACTATGGGTGGCTTCTTGCGTTTTGCTTTTAATCAAAAGTGTATATTCCTCCTGTGTCTGTTTCATGCCATCTAGAGTTTCCTTATAAACAAAAGCAGCTTGTTTTGCATTGCACTACAATATGCCAGTTTAGAGCAGGCAGTATTTGTTAAGTGGAATTCTTAGTAAAAATCAAAAGTTGTCATTTAACATACAACAGCGATTTAAGTAATGACTTCTTTAACAGGCGCTCATGAGACGTCATAAATTCTGGTTCCTGAGACTGATACACTTAATGCTCTGCCAATTTATATATTAACCTTATTATATTAGTGATTACAAACCAAGCAGAGGTCAGGTCCTCCTGTGTGCTTAGTAAAAATGTAATAAATAGCTGGTTTTGGCTTGCAGAATTAAAAGCAGGATGAAATTCAAAGAAAATCTAGTACCCCAGGCATAAGGAGTAGCTGGAAATTGGATGGCTTTGGTACGTTAGTTTTCAGCTCTTGGGAACTTGCCTACCAGAACCTGTGTGATCCACCATCAAGTTAGACTGAATGTGTAAACAGGGGTGTCTTCCATAAATTATTTGGCCTTTTTTTCCTCTGTTTCACTGAGAAAAGTGTTTGTTTTTTCCCTAATTTCATGAAGCAATGCATGTGATACACTGGGGAGAAGGCTTCCGCCTTTCTAGCAAGACTGATTCTTGCTTTTCTAATATATTGGTTATAATATTGGTTAGAAAAAGTGTTTAGAAAAAGAGGCCACTTGACTGTTGGGATTAGCGGGCAGGCAGAGGGACAGTCTGTTGCTGGACTTACCTGGACGTCATTAGCAGCTGTAGTATCAGCCAGCGCCTGGAAGCACAGAATGTCACTTAAAACACAAATCTGTCAAAATCCTTGAAAGATCAGTACTGCAAATGACTTCTTTTCACTGGCTTGGGCAGGCGACTTATTACAGTTTTGAGGGTGGAAGTGGGGAGGCTGTGCATCTCTAGTCCACAGGTGTGTCTGTGCTTGTCATTACTTGGAATAAAAGTAAAAATTAAAAAAACCAAAACAAAACAGCAAAAAAGCTCTGTAAACTATAACTTATCTTCAGCCTTCAGAGAGGATTTTGACATGCCATGATGTCAAAGCAGCATTTAAATCTGTACTCCCTTGTTTTCCTAACGTATTGGGTTGTTTCCAGCCCTTTTGGGGGCTGTAGACCATACCTTTCCTTAAATGTATTTGACTTTTCCATACTGCCTGGTTTTATCTCTCTCAATAGCACCATAACATTTGGATCCCTTATTTCTCCCACTCAGAAGGACAGACATAACTGCAGTCCAACCAGGAAATTTTAAACCAAAAATTAAACCTTACCCCAAGCCCTTCTCTTGCACCCTACAGGGGATTAAAGTAGTCAGATAAATGTTTTCACAGATCAGCCTGAGTTAGGAGACCATCTTTGGGTTTGTGTGAGATACCTGTGGTTAGGTAGACTTTGTTAATTTCACGACTGTGGAAACTCCCCGATAATCCCACCATATCCCTCCTCATTGATAGAGCAGCACCCCGACAATGAAGTACAGTCCTTGGCTTGTTCCCTCTGCACAGAGGCAAGCGGGTGCATTTTGCCACGACCACCACACCCCGTAAAAATAACATTTTAGTTTGGCTTTCTTTTGGTTATTGGGGATGTTTTAGTACTGTCCACCTGCCTTCACCTATACTAGTGAATACTTTCTAACTCTGACTGTTGTGAAAATTGATGAAATTTACCCAGTATAATTGAAGCAGTCCTGGGCTTGATTATTCTAGAGGGAAACTTCTGTTGTGATTAGCGCCTGGCTTAGCTGTCAAACAAGTTTGTGTATCTTTAGCTCATTATAAATGGTGAATTGTCTCTTTCTACAGAGCTGACATCCAAGCATTAAAAATGATTAAACAGTGATTCTATTCTGGTGTTTCTTCTCTCCATGTCTTCAGAGGCGAGCCACATTCCTTCACTGTTGTCAATAATTTTATGCTTCCTTCTGTGCCCAACTCTAACCTTGCTGTGGCGAAGGGCTTTGGGTCCTGAAGACCCAGTTGTGCATGCAAAGGTCACTGACCACTTGAGGGACCAATAGATTGATCATATTTTAATGAAGGAATAGTTAATATCAAGAGGAAACATCATTTGTAACAATATTTCAATTTGTCTTTTTGTTTAGCTTTTGAAATATGTAGTACTTTCTGTATTTGCTTACCTGTTTTGCATCCTGATACACATACGTAGCTGTACGGAGTGGTAAATGTTTTTGGGTCACTCTTTAATAGTCTCTTTGACAACTTTAGGAGCTTAAGAGTAAATGCCACCCAGGCCCTAAAGCCCTATCTTCTCGGTGATGCCTGGATCACAGAGGGGCAGAGTGGAAGGTTTGAAGGAACCACCTAGGCTCTTTTTGCACTGGACAGCTTGGCAGTCAGAGCTCAAGGGTTTACCTGGCCATACACTTGAGAGCCTGTGGCAACACTGACAGTCAGGCCCCATTTGGATCCAGGCTTTTCCTCATGCTTACTGCCATGTTGAGCCTCTACCAGTAGGGAAGCAAATCTTGTCTTTCTGACTGAGGCTGTGGTTCAACAGTACAATGAAAGTTACAGATGATGCAGTGCCTAGTGAAGACAGTGGGATCCTTTCCCCAGGCTCAGCTAGGTCTGGGCTAAGGCATGGCTCAGTGCCATTGATAATCCCATTGATGGCCCGATTGTCTTGGATAGAGAAAGACAATTCTTTAGTCAGCACAGGGCAGCCGTAGTCACCTAAGTGCATTTTGAGAGGGAGGGGGTTGGAAATGTTACAAAAAGAGGAAGACAAAAGAGCAAAATCTTCCCATGGCATCGCTCAAATGTCTGGATGATAGACACAGTCGTTAGGGCATCTGTTATCAAGCTGTGTTCCTGTGACCTAGCTTGTTTCCTGAAGTCAGAGGAGTAGTAGTGAATGTATGAGTACTTCTGGATGGAGATGGGTATTACAAGGAAACAAGGCTGAAAGTGTGATTTACAGTCACCAGTGTACCAGCTTGGTAATTATTGTGAATAGTGGCCTAAACCTGTTCCCACAGCACTGGGTGAAAGTTTCCCATGAACTTAATGTATAACCTAGCAAGCAATGAACTCAATCCTTTTGTTTTCTATAATATTTTGAAATGCCCGTATTCTTATCTAAATATTTATTCTCCTAGGGAGCCCTGAAAGCAAGGAGATGTACATTTTTAACTTGACATCACTCACCAAGTCTGAAAATATCTTGTCAGCTTCGGTGTATTTTTATATTGGTGATCTGCAGGACGCTGGGTGGAACTGTTCCCAACCCAGAGGGTGCTCCCATCACAGGCACAGGAAACCTGAAACTCAAATACATCTTTCAGTTTGGACCTTTCCTTCTGTTGGGAACCAGTCTCGGAGCCTGGGACATTTGCTAATAAATGTCTCCACTGCTTACCAGGATGTCCTTTCCTGGCAGTGGAAGGATATCACTCAGCTCCTCCATGAAGCAAAACAAAACAATGAGCTCCTGATCAGCATCAAAATGGATCTGACCAGCCATCACCCCTGGAAAAGGGTACCACCTCCCTATGAACCCTACATTCTGATTTACGCCAATGATTCTGCTATTTCAGAGGCAGAGAGTGTTGTCTCTAGTTTGCAGGGCCACCGTAATCCTCTGTCAAGGGCCTTTCCCAGGCCAGAAAACCACGTGAAGAGCAGCCTTGGGAAGCGGCGGCGAAAACGCTCCACAAATATCCTGTTGCCGTTGCAGAATAATGAGCTTCCAGGAGCCGAGTACCAGTACAATGAGGATGAGAGATGGGAAGACAGGAAACCCTACAACAGCTTCCAACCACGGTTAGCAGAGAGGGCAAAGAGTAAGAAAAAGCAGAGGAAGAACCATCACCAGAAGAGCCAGACTCTGCAGTTTGATGAGCAAACGCTGAAGAAAGCAAGGAGGAAGCAGTGGAACGAACCAAGGTATTGTGCCCGGCGCTATCTCAAAGTGGATTTTGCGGACATTGGCTGGAGCGAGTGGATTATTTCCCCAAAATCTTTTGATGCCTATTACTGCTCAGGAGAATGCCAATTCCCAATTCCAAAGGTACAGTCTTTATTGATTCTTTTGCACCATGTGTTACTGTAAACTGCATTTTCTCTCCTCTGTCAGTTAAAGGCAGCTGGTCACCTGTTACACGTTGGGATATAGTAAATAAGTTACATCCTTTGTCTTATACTGCAAGGAGTAGCGGTTAGAAAAGCTAGTAAAAAGACAGGCTTGTAAAGACAATTTAAAAAATATATGGTATTAGTTTTCCCAGAACCCAAATTGCCATAAAACATTTCCTGGGTAGTGCTAATAATGTGTGAACTTGTTATTAACCTGTTTAATAAACATAATACCAGCCAGGCCCAGAAAATTGCTTATTAGACAGTAGCTGTTATGCTGCAAAGGAGCCTCTGGTGCCGGACCCGCACTGGGGTCAGTGAACAGAGCGTGCTCTAGGAAAAACGTGTGCCTCAGGAGGCGTTACTGTCACGATGACAGAGAAACTCTTGAAGCTACAGGAGTGGCTGGGTGCTCGAGGTGTAAGCAGAAGAGTCAAGCAAATCACTTCTATGACAGACGAAGTGGATCCAAAAGCAATAGATCATGGCCAGCTGTCTCCTGAAATAACCTCTGTTTTTTATGAAGATTGTTGCATGTGAGTAGCAAGAGGGGAGATGTGCTTGTAGCCCCATGAGTTAGGTGGATGAGCTCAACTCCTGGAAATCAAATGTACGATGTCATTTTTAGCAGCATGTGCCCCACTGGAGCCTACCAAAACCTGCAAGCAGGAGGCAGTATTTAAGGCTGGCCTAAAATGAGGGGTACAGACAAATAATGCCTACAGGAGTTTTCAATAAAGAAAGGGCTTTTGGTCTCACTGCATCCTCACCTTCGAGTCCTTACCCCTGCCACAGTGAAGCCTTGGCAGTTAGTTCCAGAATTCATGTGGAATTTCAGTGGCTTAGGGACATAAAGGAGTCACCCTGTGAAAATGACAGGGGGAGAAACGTACCAAGGGTGGTGGAGCCCAGAGAAAGCAAGCCGAGGAAGGCAGGAGTCTGTGCTTGAAGGAGATGATTTACCTGAGTACCTCAGACAGCAATGACAGGCTTTCAGGTTTTGGATCAAAGTTGAAAATGAAAGGGAATAGGAAGAGATAGAGTCATTACCTTCGAATGAATCGCGTTGGGGCTTTTCATTTATTGTTGATGGGAACCATGCTATTTCAAACCAGTAATTCAGCATACAGGTTAGAAATTTTAAAAGTGCTGGACCTAGACTTCCTCCATTCTAACTTCAAGGACACATAAATTACAAAAATTTCTGTTGTATCCCTCTGCTTAAGTAGACTGGGCTAGCATTTCCAGTTGCAGCTTTAGTTATAAAAACTTCATCCCAACCATAAAAGAGTGTTGCTCTGATTTTTGTTAAACCAGAAGAGCTGGATTCAGTCACAGATTTGACAGTCTGGAGTCAGCTCAGCATTTCTGCCTCCTGCTGCTCCTCTTGGCCTCCCCTGCTGCTCCCCTCCTGGAAGAAAATCTCTGCCTGCTTTGCATTAGCGTGTGCTGGACAGAGCAGAGGTGCCCCGAGGCAGGGACCTAACTCACCCACCTTGTGCAGGGCACTGTGCCAGGTCAGTACTCTGAGGTGAATTTTGGTTTTCTGAGAAGCACGCGCCTTCAGATTTTACTCCAGTGACAGTTAAATTCCTCGCTGGCAGAAGCAGAGTTATGCCAAAGCCAGTTATCTTCAAGACTGCGTCTTAAGGGCCAGGGACTGTCTATTCAAGACAGACTTCAAGTCAGTATGGAGGATGTTCTGTATTGGAAGATACCTGTATGATGTAGAGATAATTCTTTTATCGGGCAATGACAGAATGTATCCAGGCTATTCCCACTGATACCCAAGACAATTCTTGAAATCGGCTCTGTACCATTCAGTGTTGTAGTGTTTTTAGTGGTACAGATTCCACATCTGAAGCAAAGGATTTCCAATGAGATCTTAACGCAGCATATTCTGAGACCCGGTTTTAATTCCAGTACCCTCGGCAGTGGGAGAGAGCGTCTCAGTAGATGTTTTACCTTTTGACGTCTGATCAGCAGGCTTAGGGCATCTATTTGGCTCCCAGTTATTTTTGTGGAGAATGCTGCACTGCAGCTGAGTGAGGAAACAAGCCTGGATGCTACTGGAGCTTTCAGTTTCTTTTGCAGGCAGAAATATATTACATAAAGTTCAATTGTATACTAATGTAAGACATTTTATCAATCCCTGTAAAATACTGCTGCGGAGTATAGGTACCCTTGAATTAAAATCAAACAAACAAATAGAAATGTCTGTCTTGACATCAGCTACTTAGATTGAGAGTAATGTCTTTGTAACCGTGTTGGGAAACCTACAGCCGTTAAGAGGATGATGCAGCAAGCTTTGCATTTGTATTTTAAACAGAGTATCACAACAGATGTGTGTCTCATTCTTCTGATAAGCAATGATAGTAAACTTAAGCCGCAACAGGGGCAAAAGATCAGGGTCTGTATATAATGTCTGTGTTTAAAATGAGCTGGGGCCCTAAGTACATCTGAGAAAATTCCGAGTCTCTCAGAGGATAAAAAGAAGCAGGAGATGTGCACACCATTTGGTGCTCAGTCTCCCTGCATGCAAAATAGGCTCCTCATTAGAAGAAGAAAAAACATTCAAATTATGTCTAATGGGTACATAAAGAATAGCTGAATGCTCCCCAGTGAATTATTTTCAGTTTTGTGTCAAATGGTTCCAGGTCTCTCTTGAGACTGGTTTCAGCAACGTGATATGGAAGAAGTCCTTTCTGATTAATTTCTGTTGGAACTCAAGGAATGGTTGTCTTCATGAGACAGAAGAAAAATACCGTTGGCATTAGTCATGAGCTATGTTGCCGTAAGGAGGGACAGGTTAGACAGCCGTGTGTACTGCCAGCAGAATTTGAAGCAGCTACTCCTAAACGTACTAAACTGCTACACAAATGACAGAATGAGCCAGAATCTCACCATTATTTCTGCGCTTTTTGCATGCAAGGTCATTAGGACACCTCAAGCAGTTAAGATATCTAACCCTTAAGACTGATTTTTCCAAAAACAAATCATCTGTCATCTCAGCAAAACTGCAAATTGCAAATTTGTCCCAGATGATCTTGTTCCATGTATTTCACCTGACTGAGCATATTTAACTACATGACTCCCAGGTTCTACGTGTAAGAAGAGCTCTAAAAAGCATTGTCAAAATTTCACTCTTTAACAAAACCCAAAGTCTTTGTCTAAAAACTGCATCCTCTGCATTTTTCATGCTCGCCTATCTTTCATGTAGATACTTGGACGGGTTTGGGGGCTCAGAGGAGAAATTTAATACATTCATTTTTCATGTCTATTAATATATCAATTTTTAATTTTTATTAGTGTATTAATATATGCTGGGTTTTTTTAACAAATAGAGTTATTTCACTGGTCAGCCGCACTTTTTGTTCATATCAAGCCAAAATGTGTTTCTGTTTACATGACTGTAAATCCAGGAAACGTCCCTTGGAGCAAAGTGTCACCTTAACATGAGGAACAACTGACATGGGATTTGGGAGGTTAGTTATTCAGCAGTGTCACTGGTGATGTATATCACAGATGAGAAGTGATTTGGCTTGTAAGAATGAGCAAAACCATCTAACCTTGCACGAGAGCAAACTGGAACAATTGGCATCGTGGTGTAAAATACTTCCGATCTCCCATCTGTACACATTTTATCCGCTTTTGTTTTTCCTGGCACGCTCGCGTTCCACTATTCAAACTTCCCAGCCTACGAGTTATGTTTATTTTGCTCCCCTAATGACTCAGCCTGCCAGCACTTTGGCTGCCTCACTCCCAGGCATGCAAGTTTTAAGACTAAATTGCAGACCACATGTAACCTGATTCACTCAGAAGAGATGACGTTGACCTGTACGTGCGCCTTGCTGCAAGGTCTGCTGCCCGGGCGTTCTCCTGGGAGGGCACGTCCGTCAGAGAGCCCACAGCCCTCTTCCCAGCAGGACGGTCTAGCCCAAAGCGGTGGAGCAACGGGGGCAATCCAGTGGCCAAAAGAACCAGGCCAGATGCACATTCCTTGCTGCTGGCCCAGGGCACCTGTGGGGGCAACTGGAAAGGGTCAAGCAGTAGACGTATGTTACAGCTGGTCAGCTATTGCGTCTCCGCTGGGCCCTTCAAGAGATAAGTTTTATTCTAGAGCATATGCGTCCATTCTAACATGGGTGCGGTTACATTTTGTGCTTTATCTTTCTCTTTCAGGCTTTGAAGCCTTCCAACCATGCCACCATCCAGAGTATAGTGAGAGCCGTCGGGGTTGTCCCGGGCATTCCCGAGCCTTGCTGCGTTCCTGACAAAATGTCTTCTCTTAGCATTTTATTCTTCGATGAAAATAAAAATGTGGTTCTTAAGGTGTACCCCAACATGACAGTGGAATCCTGCGCATGCAGATAACATCTCAGGAGACCCTTTCAAAATGCTGAGGTGATCACTTGCTGTTTTTTTTGTGGGGGGAGGTTTCATGATGTCTACTTTTTGTTTGCACTACCAATGCATTTCCTTTGGACAAAAAAGAAAGAAATGTAAAGAAATCCAAACAACGAGGATGGAATTGGAATGGATTCCGAATAGCAGTTCCAAGGAAAGAGATTATGAACTTCATTTGTCTCCGAATTTGACTAAGACATGAAGTCTTACCAGTAAGGACTGACTGTTTCTGATGAAGTCGAGAGATGAAAGAGGAATTTACAGAAGACTCTTCAAGATGTTTGAGACTGCCAGAAGGACATATTGATGTATTTTTGTACAAGATTTTGGAAACAGCAGTAGCTGTTAATTTTTGTCTCCGTTCTTATGGTGACTAATGGGGAGGGAGATGAGAAATATACTGTTATTCACTTTAAAGCTAAGCTTTCTTCCTTAGGTCATTGAGTAGTGCAGCAAGTAAGAAAAACAAATGTGACATTTTAAGAACCTTAGATAATCCAGCTTAGACATATATTTCCTTGGTATGACATGTCACTGACTACATGTGTGTATGTATTCATTTTCATTAACATATTCTTCGTAATTCAGCTTATGTCAGTGCCCTTGGTCTGAAGAGCACAGAACACGTTACTGCTATCTCAAAAGCAAAGACTTCTTTCATGCCACTATGGAAACCCAGCAGGCTAAGAGTATGAGAGTATCACACTCAGTGACACGGCTAAGTGACTTGACACCTATGCTAGAACATACTTGCAAATAATCAAAGAGTAAATTATGGTAGTTGATTCCTGACATGAAATTATTTGGTGCATAATTCTTATCTGTAGGCCTTCACTATGATTATCTGATCAAAACTGGCTCTGGTTGGTGAGTTTTGATTGTTACATTAATCAGATAGCTTTTTTTTTTTCCTTTTTTTCTTATCTCAGTTCACTTCTACTCTGAAAATCAAATTCGTTGTACCTATGCTGTCAATTTAAGATTTTTTTGTGAGCAGGTTTTGCACAATAAAAACACAAAACGTTTATCCACCAGAAAAAAATCATTTGAGAAACTACAAGTGGTGAAAAAAAAGATCTAATGAATCTCAGAGACAGCTGCAAAAAGTTTGTTCTGCTATGGAGTAAATGTTCACAGAAGTGCTTCAGACAGAACCCCAGTTCCATTTCCGGCAACATGATCTGTAGAGGATGATGCTTTTTAAAGCACTTTTGGCTGGTAAGAGCGATGTTTTAGTTCACTCAGAGTAAACATTGAACAACCTTTTCTGTAAATTTTTTACATAACTGGCTCTCTGAAATAGTGTATTTAAAGGGTAAATACTCATAGGGAATAAATTCGTTCCCCATCATCTTGAGAGTTAAATTCTGTACTTTGGAGTCAGCAGTTCCCCTGTGTATTGAAAATGACAACAGTTTCCCCTGTAAATGCCTTGTTACAGCTTCATAGTTAGGTGAGCTGTGTTTAAACACTCTGTCATTGGGTTTTGTGTTTGGTGACTGGTGCTGTCGTGTTTACCAGTCTGAGTCGTGTGCCTGTGCGAGGGTGTGGAGGCGAAACAGGGAGCCAAGGGATCTTTTCAGCAATCGCTTTTTACCTGCACAAGGTCTCAGTGGAAGCTGGCAGGAGTTTACTTAACAAGAGCACAGACTGGTCCCAGATGCAGGTGATGCTTGCAGCCCCTCCCTGGCCCTGCCTGAGCAGCGTACCCCTGCAGTCAGATGCCCAGAGTGCAACCTGACACATCTTTATTGGCTTCAATTAAGCAACGCTAGTTAGCACAGCTATCCGACCCTATGGCTGTACGTTAGGATTCTGAGAGCTCTGTAGCAGCGTGTTGCCTTGAAGGATCTGTTCCCTGTAACTGTAAGAGACAAGTCTCCATTTCTAGAGAATAAGAGCCATCCTCAGCGTATAGGAGCAGAACTGCCATCAAAACCAAGCACTAAGGGTGAGGCTGTGTACGATTGGATCAAGGTTCATTTGATCCACTTCCATAGGCAGGAGAAAAGTCAGACACTGCAAATCAGATGGACTTTTAAAACCTAGAGGAAAAAAGCTGTGCTTTTCTCCTGGCTGAAAAGGCAGTTGCAGACAACAAAGTGCTTTTCACTGCCGTGTGCTGGTGATGAGAAAGAGCCTGTCTGTCTGGTGGGGAGTTGTGTGGGCTCCTGTCTTGACTGTAGGACAGAAGCAGTGATGTGCACAGGTTGCCTGTACCGTAAGGTTCACCTTTTAATCCATTGGTCCTCTCCTGGGCCCAGCATCACTAGGACTTGTGGGGGATGCCGCCAGCTAAGCTGGAAGCAGGCTCAGATTTTCAGTAGACGTCAGGCCCTGCAGCCAAAAACATGCAGTGGTTTCTGATAGTTGTCTTTTTTAAGAGCTGCACAGATAAATCCATCATTTACACAATTAACTGTGACAACAGCTACTGTTAAAAAACACACAAGCTCAAACAATAAACCTGACTAAATCTAACCTCTGATTTGTAGAGAGCTTGTTGCCGAATAGATTTCATAGAGCTTGGCAAGGCACCCTCGGTGTTGTGCCAAACGTCCCATTCCTCTGTTCAGGGTGAGCTGGCTGGTGACAAGTAACGCTCTAGCGTCAGAATCATTTCCTTTAGGGTGTTTTTGATGCTCCTGAGGTGCGCAGCTCCTATCCTCAGCAGAAAGGGCTGGATTTCTCCCCACGTCGCCCTGTGTGAGCATTACAGCATTCTCCTTTCTGACGACGGCACTAGATGACACCTCCCGAACACAGCACAGAGGAGAAGGTTCCTCACAACTTTCTAACTCCCCAGGGAGGGCTGGGAGGTCGTAATACTGCAAATGAGGCTGCTGCCTCAGGGAAGGGCAGCCAGTCCCCCAGGAGAACGCTGGAGGAACTGGGACCCCACAAGGTCAGGAGTCACTGGGCTGCAGGGTCCTGCTTGCTGGGGACAAGCTGGAGGGACTGGCTCTTGGGCTGAAGCTCAGCTCAGTCTGTGAACGGTGGCTGGCACAAGCACTGCCAGGAACAGGGCTCCTCGGAGGAGGATGCAGAGGCCAGACATGCCCCCCTTGGATGGATGCAGGGTTCCCCAGGGCAGAACAGGGTGTTGGCAGCCAAGCTCCCAAGTTTGTGCATTCCAAAACAGAGTCTGGGGCAACTGTGCTGAGCCAGTCTTCGGGACTGAAGCCAAGCTCAAGGCTATAGGCAATGTTTTCCAGTGCTGCGATGAGACAGCCTGGAAATGACCTTAAAAGCATCACTCAAGATGAGCATGAGTATGTTATGCTTGGTTTTCACTGGGATGCAGCCAGACTTTGCTGTGAACTGTGCCATAGAGAATAGGTATAAACTTCTAAGGAAAATGCGATCTGCCTCTTCCAACTCTATGCCAAGAGAGTATCTTCAGGTAACCATATATAAGTGAGACGTTTTATGCACACAACTTGTTTTGTGTTTGTGTTTTTAAATGAAACCTTCTCAATAAAGCGATATGTGGCGTCAGTAATGTATTAATCACAGAGGCAATGATTTCTGTGTGTAACTTTGTGTTAGTAGGGTCTTTAAAACAATGACCAACTAATGTTATTAATCACAATTTTAATCTCAAATTGGTATGGGGGGGCTTCTCCCACCTGTTCTGTTTTTTGAAATACTATTAATCTATAAATGGCTCTGCTTCCCATCTAATTATACAGTAGCGTTGTTGCCCGCACATTGTTTTTAGGCTGGCTCAAAAGATGGGCAGGAGGCTGTCTTGAGCTACGCAAGCTCTCTCTTCAGCTGGGGTCTTCTGGGACCAAAGGCCCCAGTGAGGAGCAGACTGCGAGGACGCTGCTGCAGAAAGCCTTTGCCAGCCCCCCTCTTTGAGGCTGAATAGGGAATCTCATGGTAAGTGTGCAAAATATGGAGTGCAAAATAAAACTTCCTTGTCCTGCAATGGCAATTCCTTGACTCAGAAGCCTTGCCCCCTAGAACCAGCGACACTGTTCCCTGACGGGGGTTTACAAGGCAGCCTCTGTTTTTTTCCTCTGTCTGGGGGCCCTGAACTTGAAAAGAGCAGAGCACCTCTCCTGAAGTGCCAAGCAGCCCTGGAGTTGCAAATCACTGTCCTCCACTGCAGGGCCCAAAAGCTTCAGATGTTCATCCCGAGGAGATGCTCATCAGCTTGCAGGAGACTGAGATTTTGTTTAGCAACCCCTTTCTCCTTGTAAAAACAGCCTTTGTAAATGATTTCTGTTGAAAGGTTAATGTTTGTACAGACAATGTCAATTTAAAAAAATGGAAATTACAAAAAAAAAAAGGGAAAACTTATTTTGTATATGGAAAGAAACTTTTACAGATGCTTTTAATTTATTTTATATCTGTGCCCATCTTGTCTTTTTAATGTTTTTCTCTTTGTCTCAGTGCTCTTTAAACAGTACAATTTTCTCTGTCGTTGCAAAGATGGAATGCTAGAACCATAGTCAAGTTTGCAAGGACAGGTTGCAGCCACACTGTGAAGGGCATGTTTCACTACTGATGTATAAGCTTGCCTGATTTATATTTCCTTCCCTTCAATAATGGGAAAGTTTCACTATGAACTTTGGAGAAAATGTACAATAAAATCGCTTTTTACATGAAAACTCATTTTTTTCTGTATGGTATTCAGGTCTTTCCAAGAACATTAAAGTTGTCGCTGCTTTCTGTGTTCAGCACTCTGGAAACGTGTCCGTCTCGAGTGCTCGTTTGTAAAGGCAATGCAAACAGAGACTGTTCATAGAGCAAAGTACGTGGTGGCTGGGAGTGGGTCCTGTGGATCCAGTTAAAGGTTAGCCAGTATGACAGTAATAAGCTACCAAGGTTGTTGGAGCTGATCCAAGGCCCAAAGGTGTCGGTGGGTTTCTGTCCATTGGATTTACTCAGTTTTCACTCCAGCCCACAAAAAAAATTGCAGAAATGGAGGCAACACCCTGCAATTTGTCAGAAGAATGAGGCAGCCCTAATTGCTTTCTTGGTGTGGACAGAGCCCAAGGCTGTCATGTTAAAACCAAGAAGTAATTCCTGCAGCTTTGCTGCGTATAGCACACTGCTGCAAACCGAAGCAGGGAATGCACGGCTCCAGAGCTGCTGTTCTAGGGAGGTCCCAGCAGGATGCTCTCCTCATTTCCCTCTGGTCCAGCTAAGTGAGGCTGGTGGGCTGTGCACAATGTTGTCCCCCTTGCACGGGCCATGTGGGAGGCAGGGGGTCAGCAGCTCCCAGGCTCTGCCCACCACAAGGATGCCTGTCTCTCTGTTACTCCTCTTCCCCAACGGCAGTTACACAAACCTGGGGGATGCACGGTAATTCCGCTAAAGCAAATGAGAACAGACACCCAACAGAGTGCATGCCCAGAAAGGGAGGACTCGGGTCGGCAGACGCGTTGTCACAGCGCACAATTACAGATGCACATGCTCATGCCAAAGGACAGCCTGCCTTGGGCAGAGTGATCCCGCACATCCTTCTCTGCTTTCCTCACCCCCAAGCTGCACTTGAAGAAAGAGGTTCTCCGGGCCTTGAGGATTCGTACTTGTGCCTGAGCCTTACACATGCACTTTCCTCTTTTACAGCTCAGAGAGCTGCTCCAGGCTTACCTGGTGTTTCAGTCACTGCCTGTTAGAGGGATGTTAGTTAGTTATTAACAAAGAGAGGCTTGCAGTCCCTGGAAAACCTGAACTCCAGCTCTACACAGAACAAGAGAGCACAGCTGCATGGTAGAGGATCCAAGCATGGGTTGCTTCCTGGTAATCCTTCACAAATCAAACTTTCCATATAAAAACACTAACTCCTTCCTTTTAAGTAAAGCTCAGGCTTTTCATCTGCTCATTTTCAAGAGGAACAATCTTTTCCCATTATGCTTAAATTTACATCTTACCCCATGCAAGGAGGACACACGTGTGTTTCAATGGATGCAGAGAAATGGGACTTTGATGTACGAAGCCTGCACACAAAAAAACCCCACAGTTTTTCTTGCTAGGTGGAATTTTCGTTAAGTCTTTAGGGAGAGATGCTTCCTTCTTTTCAGCTTCATATTTCACTTTGAGGTTCCTTTACTGCAACACAGACTGAGAATCCCACTCTCATAAATGAGCCTTTTTAGCGAGCACCAGGTTATCCTGATTTCCAAGAGAATTTGAAACATAGTGAACAGAGAGCTGGATCTAATTTAGATTTTTTTTTTTTTAAGCTTTCCACAACGGCCGATTTTTATCATTAATTTCACATCTTCGCATCAGCTCTCTGCACAACCTTCTCCTTGCTTTCCACCTTTGGGAGGAATTATCTGGTTTTACTCATGCTGCATTCGTTCTGCCTCTTTAGCCCTGCCTCCCCTCTCTCCCTAAAACCATACCACATGCAAAATATGTTAATCATCACGTGGTGCAAATGCATTTTCTTTGGCCTGTCACCCCAACAGAGCTGACACAAAGAGCACCCCATCCATAGGAACCCTTTATCTAAGCGTGGACGTGCAGCCACTTCAGCAGTGAGAAGTTAAACTGGGAAACAGTGTTCTGTAACAGGCATGTTCAGGTGTGCGCACCTGTCTGTATTGCTCGATTTACTCCTGCTTGTTCAGCCCTACATCAAGAAGTAAAATCAATCAGAGGTGCTCAAACGTGTGCCAGGAAGAAGTAAATGTGCTACAGCATTCAAGCGCGGGAACTCGAGAGATACAGAGTGCCAGTTTTGTGCTGCCTTGCAAAAAAAATGGGAAGGGAGGATGAATTTAGGGCAGCAGGCTTGAATTTTCTCTTCTTGCCCACACTTTCTGCATAATCCCAAGGAAGTCAAGTTGTCAAACTGTCAGAGGAGCCTAAACCCAACGCTACACACAGCTCTCTGGAGGGCCTCCAAGGATCACCAAGGGGCTTAAATCTCGCAGGACTTCAGCTCCCATTTTGTCAAATAAAAATATAAATTCTTCTCCCTGCTCCACTGCAAGGTCCTTGGGGACCAGAACAGGGGAATGACAGAATCATAGAATCGTTTGGGTTGGAAGGGACCTTTGCAGCTGTGTCTGTTCAGAGACAGCTTGTTGGTAGTGGGAGGAGAAAGGGATCTCAGCTGCTCTCCATCCCCACTCAGAGCTGTCAAATTCTGCCTGCAGCCACAGAGATTCTCTAGGTGTCAGGGCAGCTGTTTCCTCTCCCTTCATACCAAAACCTTACAAGTTTACACAGTGTAACGTCCCCCTGCACCCCTTTATGGATGAATTCAAACATTGGGGGCACCGAGGTTTCTTCTTCCCCTTTCTACTGACAGGTGATTCTGATTAACAGGTAATTTGGGCAACTTTATACCATGCTGATTGTGGCTAGTTTGCATGGAATTTTTAAAATAAACAGTATTGGCCTCAACAGTGCAGCTACTTTGTTTCTGACTGCTCAGTCCTGGGGAGCCCCGGAGAAGAGAAGCTCCCAGTGCCAAGGTACCCTTCTCCCTTTCTCTGCTAAAGACAGTGCAGGTGTTTCCATAGACACTGGTTCTTAGAGAATTATGCTGCTAGTTAAACACCTTCCAGCTTCTTTTGCCACAAGCACTATCCAGTTTTAAGAAAGAGTAGAAGAAATGCAGTAGGGTACTAGGAAAACAGACCTTTTCCTGTGTCACTGAACCACATTCATCTCAGGAGAGGAAAAAAATGGAAACGAGATGTTTCCAGAGAGCCTGTGCTGGGTTATTGGTGTGTCTCTTCCACACATACTAGAGGAGACATTTAGCTACTGTTGGGCAGTTTTTCCTTGAACACACAAAACAAGAAAAATATTTTAAAAGGCACATGTAGGGCTGTGTTTGTTAGAGAGCAATGGGGGCGGGGAGGGTGCAGCTAGAGCTGGATATCGCTGAGAGCTACAGAACAAAAGCAAGGCTGAGAAGATGCAAAGGGAAAAGGGTGTCTGGGAATGCTGAGGTGAGAGCTCGTCCAGCACATGAAACATGGATGTCAGAATTATTTTCTACTGACCTCAAAATTAAAAATAATAGCACAATTTGCAACACTGAGCACAGTCTAGTCATCATAACTGTTGCTTTCTGATTTCCCACGTCTCCAGCTCGCTGTTAAACCTCCTCAGCCTGAATGCCTGGTTTTCCCTTTGATTTTTTAAGATGGTGTAACTTCTCTGGCTCTGAGGTGGTGTCTGATGTACAGCTATCTATTAAAGATAGTTTGGTTTAGTTCAAAAAATGTTTAGATTGTAGTGCATCAGCTTCTGCTTCTGTTTCTGGAGATCATCAGTCCTGTGCATACAGCCTGGAAATAAAATGAACCAAAGTACAGGGAGCTCCCATAAATAGGAAAATCTAGTCTCTAGATGGGCTGTCTCAGTCCCTTCAGAATCATCTGGCCAAAGAGTACAATTCAGGACAAAGAATCCGGACTGCTATATGAAATGTGATTGTAAAAAGCACATATAATGCCCTGGAAGTTTATTGTTTTAAACTGTGAGGTAAAGGTGTACGGTTACTTTGTAAACAACTGACAGTCTAAAGATGCACACAGCTGATTACTAGCTTTATTACATCTATCATACTGCATTTTAAAAAGCTATATAAGTACTTATAAATAAAATGGAAAAATAGTATCTAAATTGTGGAATATGTTTTTTGGGAGGGTTATGACAAAAACCTGTGTGAGATATACATACACAAATATATATATGTATGTATAATGGTTAGTGCTCACCTAAATCCCAAAAAGAAAATCCACTCCTTGATGTTGCAAAGTTGTTAGCAAAAGTATTAGCTTGCAGTGCACAGACTGAAGTGCAAGCATCTGCCCTCGCAATCTGCTCCCTCTGCAGCTGTGCATGGCTGTCATCAGTTTGCACAGGGTTTGCTAGCTGCAAGTTTCCACAACAGTTTACAATGAGGCAGGAGAAAAAAAAAGAAAACACCAAAACACAGAGTGTCTTCCTCTATGGACCCAGTGCAGCCTCCTTTAACATTAGTGGAAAATCTTCTGCCTTAGCTGTGTCTGAATATTACACAGCGCATTTAAACTGACGTGCAGGCAAACTGGTGCCCCATGCACTGGTACAGAGCAACATGTACCGCAGCTTCGCTCGCCTGTTTCACTCCCTGTTCCTTTCCCAGGGCTGACTCAGCAGATGTGACACCATGTGCATGAGCTGGCGTCTGGCATAGCACTGGGCAGGAGCTTTGCAAACAGTCCTAACATGAACTGAAAATAAAAGCCAAGCAGCACTGCCTGCTGCTTCTGTGAGCTGCTGTCTTGTGCACCGCAACTTACACGAATAAAAGGCCAGAACAGTCAGCATTTCTGACACTGCCAGCCTTAGCCACACCTTTGTCAGTGTAATCATAACACCATGCCCTGCACCGAGCGTGGATGCTGGGCTTCCTGCACTGTGCTGTGTGGTGTCCTTGGGAAGACCCTTCTCTGGTCACCGGGCTCGATGCGCTGAGGGGATGTTCGGCACTGTGTAAGAATGAGGGTCAGTAGGAGAAAATGTGCTTAGACTGTGCCCATGCCCAGCAGCAGGTGACTGCTCCGTTCACGTGTTCTGCAGCTCCTGCTGACACGCTTTGACTGTGCCCGGACTGCAGCTGGTGTCACTGCAGGGGCAGGGGCCTGGCGCAGCGCAGGGAGAGTTCCTGGGTGTCTGCCAGGGGACAGAGACGTACGGACAGAGTGGGAGCTGGAACAACACGGCCGGCATGTGATGGACGTCCCAGGGAAAGGCTCCGCGGTCTGGGGGCTGACAGGGGACCTGCATCAGGTGGGTGCTGTAGGAACTGTGGAGCAAGTAGGAAAAAAACATAAAAATGTTTTACAGCAGGTAGAAAGCATGACAGAAGGCCAAGGAAATGCTGTGGAGACAAAAGATAGATATGGACTGTAAGAAAGAGTCAGTCTCTTGGAAAGAGATTTCCAGATGACCACATGAGGCATTTGGTGAGAAAACACAACTTTTGTTCTGGTACAGTGAGGAACCACAGATGTAATCAATAACTTCTGAGTGCCTTTGGAAACATCAGTAACTGCTGGGATTAAACGGGCAGTCCACATAACTACACAAGGAAAACACTGTTTCCCTAGAATGACACACACATCCAGCACTGGTAAGGTGGGGGCCAACCCTGTGCCTCTATTTCCAAGGGCTGCACTGGCCTTGTAACTTAGAATCATGGAGTCACAGGATGGTTTGGGTTGGAAGGGACCTCAGAGATCATCCAGTGCCACCCCCTGCCATGGGCAGGGACACCTCCCACTAGCCCAGGTTGCTCAAAGCCTCATCCAGCCTGGCCTTGAACCCCTCCAGGGATGGGGCATCCACAGCTTCTCTGGGCACCCTGGGCCACTGCCTCACCCCCTGCACACTAAAGATTTTATTTCTAATATCTCATCTAAATCTCCAATCTCCTCTCTTCCAG
>NW_010112157.1:0-3518 GCF_000699245.1 Pterocles gutturalis
GTCAGCTCCTTATCCATTAAACAGAATCACACTTAATGTAAGTGTGTGATTACCTGTGATATTCACATGAGCTTCCCCTGAAACCTGAAGTATTCTTTACTGAATGAGATACTATACTATATAACAACCTGGGAAAATCTCTATGATGCATTTAAATTATCTTTCCCAACACAGTCTCTCTAGAAAGTGTGGCTTACAGAATTTTCTCTCTATACTACTGAGTTCTCCTTCATGTATAAACTCTTTCTGGAGTAGGAAGTTTTAAAGCTCTTGTGCTGTTCAACAACTTTTACTTGTTTCCCACTCACCACCTTACGTCTACTTGTGCTTCAGCTAGGAATAAATACCTCCAGGTATCACGGCAACAAGGCTTGTAATTTCGTAAATTAGTTTAATACACTTTCTGGTATTATCTTTGAACCTTGCACTATCTTAATGTTAAAAATTCACTGAAAACAAAAGGCCTTCTTTTGCTTGCTAACAGAAACTGCAGACATCTTGGCAAGAAGAAGAAATGAGGGATCTCTGATCTCTTCCTGCCATACCAATTTAGTGTCCAAACTTCACACTGTCCTGTAGTTAGTTCACACATTATCAACTTTCTGTGCCCTTTATTTTATAATAGGCTTTAAAGTTACTAGCTAGAAACTTTTGCAGCTGTGCAGCTACATACTTCTTTTAGTGGCCGTGTCTCTGCAGATCGGCCAAGTATGCAAATGAAGTAAAAATACAAATGTTTAATTCTTAGTTTTAATTTTGTTCTGTTAGACCTACTTGCTTTCCAAAAGGTCACACTTTCTCATTACTTTGCTTTTGTGTTCTTTTGTCTCTGAAGTCCCAACAACATGAGTTCATGTGGATGGCTCATAGCAAGGTATTCCCTTGGTAAGAAATGCCCCGCCAGCTTCCTAACCTAATCAAAGAATCGTCACTGTTGGCAAGGACCACACTGGGAAGGTGTCTCCTCCTCAGAGTCAGCACTGCTCACCCAAGCATATGTATCTGTGTATGTGAAATTTCAGTGTTCTCCATCTGGAGAGCTGAGAATGGGAAACTAATGCCAAGGAGTCCTTGGTCCCTGTTTCTCGGCTTCAGCCACTCTGAGAGTTGGCATTGTGGATATTAAGTTCTGGTGGTTAAAAAAAGGAGGTTTTAGATGAATTGACCAGGCAGTTTTACTCTTGGATTTTCTTTTATCCAATTTACTCTTAAATTATTTTTATGTCTCACTTAATCTCTGTGTTAAATAGCTTTAATCATATCCTTCAATGATATGAAGTGTCAGATTGCTGTGTTCTCAAAATACTTTACAAAGATTAGTAAGTGTTACAGATGAGCAAGAAATCGATTCCCATCCCACAGAAATTTTCAACGTATCAAAATATTTCCCTCTGCTGAATCAGGACAAAAATCAAAAACAAAAAATTGGGGAAAAAATTGGTTTAGAACATTCATTTAAATTCTGTAATTTCAGTACATTTTCGTTCCATTCATTTTAACTTCTCCCTTCAATTAGCTTGTACTTCAACCCAAAATTCATTTTGAATCAGCAAAATTGAAGTTTTTATTTAAATAGTAGTTATAAAATGTGTCAGCAGTACCTGTTTTAAAAATGATCAGAGGGCTGCAGCACGTCCCATATGAGGACAGGCTGAGAGAGTTGGGGTTGTTTAGCTTAGAGAAGAGAAGACTTTGGGGAGACCTTATAGCAACCTTCCAGTGCTTAAAGAGGGCTACAGGAGAGATGGGGAGGGACTCTTTTGTCGGGGAGTGATAGGACCAAGGGGTAATGGTTTTAAGCTGAAAGAGGGTAGATTTAGATTAGATACTAGGAAGAAATTTTTTTACTGTGAAGGTGGTGAGGCACTTGAATAGGTTGCCCAGAGAAATTGTGGATGCCCCATCCCTGGAAGTGTTCAAGGACAGGTTGGATGAAGCTTTGAGCAACCTGATCTAGGGAAGGTGTCCCTGAACGTGATGATCTCTAAGGTCCCTCCCAACCCGAACCATTGTACGATTCTATGATTATCGTTGAAAATCTGTGCTGAAGTCATCTCTTTCTTATGAGCAGCTTGGTTTTAAAAATTTGCCTTTTTTGGTTAGAAATTAAAAAATTTCCTTGGGAATTGTGGAAGGTATCGTTGTCAACATCAAGTGGATGGAGAGGCTCATTTAGTTGTTGGCACAGGTGACTGGTGCCACTGGAGGGGTCCTTAGGTATCTTGCTTCACCTTGTGCTGCCACTACAGGGGCAGGAGCATCCACAGGTGCTGTGCCCTATCTTTCAGCCCCTGGCAGATGTCTTGAGTACCCCATGGCAGCTCATTTGACACCACCTTGCACAACCGATTTTAGCCCAGAGAAACTAAGTCATAGAAGAGTGATGGCTGAATGGCTGAGATTTCAACAGTGCCAGCTGATGGCAGATAAATTATTTCTGTTTTCCCAACCAGGGATAATTTAGACAAGTCACAATTTCATTTCTCAACCTAGTAAGCTGTTTGAAGGTACATACAGCCTTCGGTGTCAGCTTTTCTGAGAGTAATTCTGTAGATGTTTTGTACTGGGAGGGATTAGGGAAAAAAACAGATGGCAAATTGTTTTCCATGTTTGACTTTATTGACTTACGTGATGCTGCTGACGGTACAGCCAGTATATCCTTGTCTGATCTCATGTTCTACCTACAATGAAACTTTGTTTCCCTGTGCTGTTAGCACATTTGAGCAGAGGCCTGTGTCTCCTAAGGTCCCTTCCCACCTAAATCATTCAATGATTTAAGTTCATGATTGCCACTACACTTTAAAATAATTGTGCTTCTTATGTCCTGCTAAGAGGCAGATCACTTAATTTGCTTTTGTGCATAGCATTTCAATTTTGCCCTTTATTCTGTTTTTAGATGTACTCAGAATAATAGGTTTTTTTCTAAAGTCTGCATATTATTCTGTTCTTCTACCCTGTCATGGTTCTCCTCCTTTGATTTTCTAGCTAAGTATATAAGCAAAGACTACTAATAAATGTCTTCTCTACCTAGACATATCTAGCCTCTTGTCATTTTAACTGTTCTTGATGTATTTTTGGAAGTCCAGCTTCCTCACTAATAATTCCTAAAGAAGATAATCTGTTCTGGGATAAGAAGGGACATCTCAGTTAAGAAATATAAGCAGAAAGTGAGAAATTAAATGGTTGAATTTCTCAGTGGAGGATGACAACCCATTAAATTCTTGAGAACCCTGTGCTGAAGTTTTTCCTATTCAATGATGTAATAAAGGGCATGGAAGAGTGAGATGACAGAATTTCCTGGTAATAGGAGGTTTGTGAGGGTAATAAACCCAAAAGTTAATTACCAAGATTACAGAACTACACCCTAATGCTGGTTGACATGGTGATAAAATGACCAATGAATCATAGAGTCATAGAATCATAGAATGGTTAGGGCTGGAAAGGACCTCAAAGATCATCGAGTTCCAACCCCCCTGCCACGGGCTGAAGATTAATGTTGATAAATGCAAAGGTGATAC
>NW_010112157.1:3549-14396 GCF_000699245.1 Pterocles gutturalis
GGAAAGAGTCCTAACTTAGATGCTCAGTGATGGGTTCTGAAGAAACTGTTCTCTCTCAGGAGAGAGATCTTGAAGTTATGGTAGGTAATTTTCTGTAAACATCAGCTCAGTGTGCAGACAGAGTCAAGCAAGTAGGGATTAGTGGGAAAAGAGCATATAAAAAGTATAAAGAGTGTAGAAGAGAAAATAATTATGCCACTCTTAATCCACGGTAGCCATGCCTTCAAAACATGGAGGGCAGGTCTGGCTTTCTAGCCTGGAAAAGAGTATAATAGATAGAAAAAATATAGGGTTGGATAATAAGAAGGATTAAGTATACTTTCTGTATAAAGAACAGCAGGATACATTAGAAGTGTGTAACACAGAGGTCTGTAAAAGCAGAAGGATATAGAGGGGGATGTGGTTGTTCATGTCCTGTCCCATTCAAAAAGCAGATTAGGTAGGTCCTGCTGTGGCATTTTCAGTACAGATGTTCTGTCACTTTATGTGAAACAATTTCTTGTATACTCTTTATAATGCAGGCAAAGATAATAAGCTTCTGAATATTGAGCAGGTATTGTCATTGTTCTATGAGTAATGACTAGGAATAGCTGAACTTCTTTGTTTAGATTTGAGTCCGGGAAGAAAGGAGAAATGTCACTGGAAGAACATGGTATTTACTAGAGGCAGTGGGTGGAAGCTTGGCACATTATGGTTACTGGGAGGATGAATCTTGGAAACGTATGGGTTTTCATCTCAGTGAAAATGTTCATTAATGTGAAAAAGTAGCTGAAAAGGTGTGCAAAATCTGAAACCACAGGAACCTCGCCTTTTCTTCTTTAATAACCTGAGATCTTTGTTTTATCAGGAGAGGAGATGATCTACTGCCCTTTTTAAGCTTTGCGTAGTTCTTTACCAAGAAGCCAGCTGATTATTCCACTGAAAATCCAATGTTACTACAACATTACTGTTCATCACAGGCAGAAGTGTGAGGCATCATGTTTGCTTAATACTTTACAGTCTCAGAATTTGCCCATAAAGGGTTCTCAGTTCTTGCTTGTTGGAAGTCAAGGTGTAAGAAAGTACTTATCACAAATATGATAATTTTCTGAGTGAGATAAAGCACTGTGGTACTGGCTATGTAGTCATTATGTAATGCTCAAGACAAAAAAAAATCTTTGTAATCCAAGCAGACCATAATTAGCTGGCTTCTAGTATCGCATTTACCCTGACAGATGCAAGATTGTGTTGCTTTATCAAACAAGTCCCTCTGATTATTCTTTAAGTTGAATGGAGATACTAACACATTTTGATATTATGCATTGATGTGGTGCTACCAGGAAAAAAAAAAAAAAAGCACCAATTAATTCCCTTTAATTGTGCATGTTATCCTATTTCACATTAACAGTTTCTCACTTGTAAATCAACAGTAAAAGGCTTATTTATACTACCTTTCAACAAGATCCCCCTTTCCTACATCTCTTTAAGACATTTATGACTGAACAGTGTCATGTTCAGCACATTTTATATTTACCGTATTTGTTCCAATTTTAGATGTCTCCCTTCCTCATCCTGGGAGTTGTTTTCTTAAATTCCTGAATAGCCCTTAGTTTCCCCACAATTAGCTCTCTGTTATAGTGAGCAGGTTTGTATCCAGAGAGACATTATGTGTGGATCCCTCTGAAGCTCAGCAGCATCTCAGGCAGATTGGACACACAGTTTGTTAGCTCCGTTTCACCCAGGGGCTGAGTGTGCTACATGAACAGGCATCCGATTCCTGCAGACATATTCTTGAGGGTAGGAGGACCAAATGGGTTGTTTCAAGTCCCGCTGCCTTAGTCACTGGGTCCTCGAGGCTAGATTCTTATTTCCACTGGAACTGGTTTGTCACAGCAAGCAGCAGATGGCCAGGTGAAACAGGATGCTTTTTTCCCTCGTCAAATACATACAGAGAGCACACTAGTGGTCCTCCTGACATATGAAGAATAATGAAAGATCTGCACTACTCCCAGACAAATCAGGAGGTGAGTGTACCCTCTTCCTCTTTTCTCTGTAAAGTAGAAGAGTGCAATAGAGAAGTACAAAGAAATTTGCTTCTTCATAGTTACACCCTGAAAACACAGTCTGTATGGATCACCCAGAGGTGGTGTGTAGGAGAAGTCATCCTAACGAAAATTCTTAAAAGGTGAGACAGATACACCTTCCTCACATTCAGATAAAAAAGTTAGTCATGGCTTCTTTTGCAACAGCAGCATAAGTTTCACTGAGAATGAAGAGGACTAGAAGGGGAAAGAAGATAAACCTACAGAGAACAGCAGCAGTACAAGCAGGAAAAAAGGGTTTCTGGAGAGGTCTATTAAAAGGAAATCTGTGATTCACCTGGGAAACCAATAACCAAGAGGATGAGATTTGGAAGTTCTGGAGAGCGCTGAGAACATCAGTAGGTCTCTCATCCTGGGGAGATAAAAACTAAATCTCCCAGTACTTCCCAACTAAATCCACATAGGTTTTCTGAGGATGGGCAGTTTACATGTTTCCTGTTCCACAGCTAGATCACCTTTCAGAGAAGGATCTGTCCTTATCTCAATAGGATTTACCCTAACTGGAGGTAACATAAAATAATAAAAAGTATTATAAAAGTCTTCTCTGTATAGATATTGCAATGTACAGAATATCTTTTTATGAAGTTCCTTCTCTAAAATAACAGGTGTCCATATGTATGTTCATACACTTATATTTGTGTATGTGTATATATGCATTTAAATAAGCTACATAGGCAGCTGTCAGTATCTTTTATTTTGCAGTATAACTTTATCAGTAGGAGTTGATCTCAAGAGTCATAAAAATACCATGCAAATGCAGTTCTTTCATTTTTTTCATTTACCAAACTTCCTGTTCTTTCAAATAGTATATGAGCTTTGTGCTTAATTTTGCCTCATTTTTCTCGATCACAGTTTGCCAGCATATTTTTCATTCTGGAGAACTGAGTATTTAGAACTGGGTGTATTTTTAAAGATGGTATCTTTCCTATAGGGTTTTTTGGACAGACTCTAAAACACTTGTGGGTGTCTAGTAAGTTATAAGGTGTTTAAGAGAGTGGTGAATATGGGCTGATGCGTCACTTCACAGCATCTCCTGACTGCCCTCATGTGCTGAACCCAGAAGTTATTGCCGCTATAGCAGAAGCAGCAGGACACGATACCTCATTACTGTAGTTCATAGTGTGGGGTATTAGTTAAGCCAACAATGAAGGTAAATTTGCGTGAAGATGCAGCTGAGAACTAGAAAAGCTAATGCACCAGTGGGCATCCTTTTCTGCTGGCTGTGCTATGGAGGGTGGTAATATCCAGCACAAGGAGTGGGCAGACCAGTAAAGACAGTAGCATCTTCAGATGCCACAGCTTAATTATCCAAAAACTATCAGCCAGAGCATGTGCTCATGTGGAGCGTGTCTTCGGTGCATGAGTAGATCTAGTAACTTTCCCAGTGTGTCACGATATCAACATTCAGAGAACCCAAAATCACATGGCGCCTTTTTTCTTCTCCCATCTGCCAATAAATGCCATGTTTTCTTTCTAGTGTCACTCATAGCTCCTTCAGCTGTACAGTTTTCCAAATATCTCCCCCTCTCTGCTGAATCATTGCTGTATGGACAAGCGTTTCCCGGCACATGTGGTTCTGTTCTGAGCACTGCAAACCCTCGTGCATATGGTGGGCTCTTTGCGAAGAGGTGGGGAGCTGAGCACAACAGCAGGGCTGGAGGAGCAGGGGTCTCTCCCTCCCCCAGCTCCCAAGTAAGGCCTGGGGCCAGCAGCCAGGTTGAGCCTGGACTCTGGATCCCCAGGCAAGTCCACGGTGATGGGGCCGGGCTGGGATGTCACATCGACCCTGAGCCCCAGCAGCCAAATCTCCCTCAGTGGGGCTGCTCTCAGAGCCTTTACATCAAGTGTGCAGAGTTACTCATGTCTGGAAGCATTTCCTGGATCTGGCCTTTGAAATAATAGAATAAAATAATACTTGTCTTGTTGATGAAATCTGACTATAGCAGGGAAGAGGAATTACCGCGGTAGTCTACCTTTTCTCACTGAACTGGCACAGGAGGAATCCAGTGGTGCATGGTGTGTGATCCCCATGGTTTCTAGTGCTGATCGGCAGGTGCGTTCCCAGGCTCAGTGCTTGTGAGCCAGCACATGTCAGCTGAGGTTGGGGCACATTTAGGTGGAGTTGTTCAGTGGAGCAGGTTTCTGGGTAAGCAGAAAGGAGCAAACCTAGATTTTTGGTACCATAGGCTAGTTTTGCAATGCTGTGTACCAGCCACAGAGAAGCTGATGTGGATGTCAGGTGCTTGCCCACACTCATCCTTGCACCATTTTAATTAAATCAATCTGAAATGATATACTTATTTGGTATCTAAGTATAGCATATGGTGATGCCTGTGTTGGTGCCATTCTCTTGCCATGCTGGCTTGCTTAAATGTGCACATACTCCCTAGATAAAGGTACCACCTGTACTACTACTGAGTGCTTTCCCTTGACTGGTGTGCAAAATGACATGGGAGGCCTGTGACAGAGTGCCTGTTTCACTAGCTGATAAAATTATATTTTAGAGAATTCAGGAACAGAGGTAATGATGAAGACACGCAGGAATCAATCTTTTCTATTTCTCCTTCAAAAGACTGACTTTATACTACAGTCAGTTTCTGTTTGTTGGGGTAAAGATGTTCTATAATAAGTCTTATGTAAATTATAACATGTATTCCAAATGCAAAACAATCTGTGATACCCTATAAGGAAGTAGGGGTCTGATTACACCAGCGTATATCTCCAAATCCACATATAGCATGTTTTTTTCCAGTTTGCCTACATGTAAATGATAATAAAAGTGCAAAGAAGTGGAGATCCATCCCATTTGTTTTGTTTTTATAAACCAGCAGCTATGAAAGCCCATCATAATTTTTTAAGAAGTTGCTAGAAGATAGTGGCTATTTTTAAACTTTGGAATCCCTATAAATCAAGGCATGTTTTTACCTGCAGGTTCTCTTTTTCTAAGTAAATGTAAAAAAGTGTTCTTCTTTCTATGGGAAATTATTATTTCCTCTTTTGTGAATCACTTTGTTAAACTAGGAAAGCCTTGCAAAAAAGTCCTCATATGATGATAGTGTGTGAAAAATGTAGAATATAATTTAGGGTTTTTTTAAAGATGAATGACTTTCTCATTGTTTTATTGCTAATAGCAAATGCTTTTCAAAATCCAAGTAACTTATTAGAATCCACATCTTTACACTGCTACTGAAATTGTGTTTTGATTTCTTTGACATGATCCCTGATTGCTGTGAGAAGAATCAGTTCAGTATTTTTGTTCTTAGATTCCCCCTCCTTTGTCTTGCAGCTACTTGTGGCAGATTCCATTAACAATTGCAGTAGGAAATACGAGCCACATCTCATCAGAGGCAATTATATGGGTGTCTAACAAATCAGGTAAAAATAAACTTTCCTCCCAGTGGAATCTCATAAAGCATACTTGTGTTTTCCTCAACTGTTTCTTTGGAATTGATCCTAGATAATTGTTTAGTTGCTCTGCACCCAGTTTTAGCTACATGAAATGAATTACAAAAAAAAAAAAAAAAAAAAAGGAGAGCTGGGAAGGGAGGGAGGAGGAATGAAGGATGAGCAGCAAGCAAGATTTGTAATTATCACTGAAGTTAGACAGTATAATGAAAAGCTTTTACATAGAAATGTGTACCTGAGTGCTAAGTATTTTATGTTTAGCAATGCATATCAAATAATTGATGAATGCAGTTCACTTTATTGATTGGTGAAAGTTAAGTGTAATATTTTTACAGCAAAGTATGACTCAGTAAATGCAAAGTATTTAGAATTATGGCATTTTTAACTCCAATCCATAGTCTGAACCAGGGCTAAGAACTGTTTAGTGTCACTAAAAAGTTTCCTTATTGATCTATCAAAGTATTTCTTCTCTCTATTAGAAAACCAGATGCCGGACCTTAAAAGTGCATTATTCTGTTTACTGCTTGTTTTCTCCCTCCTCAGTTCCTACATGATAATTATAGTTATTGTCCTGAGGACCACTAGGGCTAGGTACCAGTGGTTTTTTATCACCTGAAAAAGAAATCCTGACATTGAAATTTCATGAAATATTTCTCTATTTCCTTGGCAGTTCATGCTATATGAGCTGGCAGTTTTGGAGTGGAATTGAAGAGAGTGAGGGAAGAAATGTGGAAATTTGAATAGAATGATTATATGGAAAGGAAAAGAAGGATCCATGCATCCCCTCGACACATGGGCTGTAGAGGGGGAACTGACCCCTTCTTGTAAAATGGGAAGGGTGTAGAGATTTTGCTCTGATAGGAATTTAACTGGAGAGGGGAAAGGGTCAAACCTATGTGAGCCTTTGTTTTTTCCTTTTTTTTCTTCTTTTATAAGTCACTAAAAGATAATAGTCACATAGAGCTTATCAGCCAGCAGGATTAAAAATGAATGGTGCATGATCAGTGGAAATCTGACTATTCCAGCTTTCTAGAGGTATGTGTTTCTTTGCCCTGAGAGTTTGCAGCCTATCAGAAAGTAACATGTCTTAAGTGGCTGCCATGATATAATGATCTAGATATGTGCCTGAGACTAAGGCACTTTCCATACCTGGGAAACATACTCTAGTCAGAGCATACAGATGCTCCCTCACTTTGCAGAAATATATCGCATTGGCCATACTTTTTAATATTAATACCTCCAGAATACTTCAAAACCTGTTTGCACTTTCCCAGTCTGCCTTAATAACCTGCTTTACTTTTGTCCTTTAGGGCTTGACTGAACTCTCATTGAAGTTAATAGAAAGATTCCCACTGACTTCAGAGGGAGTTGATCATCTCATCTCATTTCATCTCTTTAGGTTGTACATGCATGCTTCCTTCCATTCACTCCTGCCTTGAAAGTTCAGTATATCACTATTATCTACACAGTTGCTTCCTCATTGCCTTTCACTTGCAGAGTGCTGTGGAGAACAAGTCCATAAAACCACTACCCACTCTTTTAAGATCTACTGCTCTTATCGGAGTGCCTTCAAGAAATCAACAAATTAATGATGGCCAGTGTGAGCAATGATTTTGGGGTGGCTGCTCTATAGAAATTAAAGAGGAACCTTTCTGAGTCATCAGTTTCCTGTGTGGTGAATCAATGCCACTGTGATCTATTGTCATTATCCTTGTCCTTCCTCATTACTTACTCACTCACTTCCTGTGCCTCATTGAAAATGAGACTGTAAACGTGTGACTACAGCAAGGATGTCCTCTTGCTTCTCCTTATTGTTATCTAGCTCAGCTGGAGAATTCCTCAAAAAGGTCAATAAGAACACCCCTGGATGTACTCAATATATGATTCATTGTTCGTGCTCTTATGTATTGGGGCTGGTATAGACGATTTTGGGATAGTCCTGGAGATTTTCTGCAGCTGGTATATTTGTGTCATGGGGCTGTGGGAGGGATTCTGAGACTGGAAAGGACAGTTTCCAGGATTGATTCTTGTGGACGGGAAGAATCCTGGAGGCTTTCTGTTGTGCAGAGGACAGAGTTTCAGTGTTGTCCCAGCGATTAGTCTGGGAACAACTCTGCAAGCTGGAGGTGAAACAAACTATCCCAGAGGATATTTGGAAGATTGGGAGCGGTCACATTGTTCTTTAAGTGGGTTTAATTGAATGTGGATACTCAAATCAAATTTGGAGGAAATGCTGTTCATAAGGATGATTTCCGTGCCATCTTTGGGAAGGAGCAGGTGTTTCCTTCTTGATGACTAAACTGCTGTGCTAAAGAAGCTTCCAGTGTAACCTGAAGAGTGGATGGGAGATGATGAACAGCTGCCTGTTGTCTGTCATGTAACACTGATCACATCCCTAATTTCAGCTGCCAATAATGAAGAGAGTCCAAGTTAATGGCTACCATTATGATATCTTGGCATATCACTTATATTTTTCAATAAATTTAACCTTGTCTGTGTGTTGTCTGAGAGAATTGACACCATGGCAGTTTTGAAATAGCTACATATGTTGCCATCAAGAAATATTCCTTTTCTGTGGTAGTTTAAATAACAATTTGCCAGGGGAGTACACTCCCTGCTTAGCACTAGTGTTCACCAGGATGGTTATTTGCTGATGTAGGAGTCTCTTCCTTCATGTACATCCAGAAGGACAAGAGAGAACTTTACTGATTTTTGCACCGTCTTTGCTACCGTGTCTGTGACCTCATCAAGGTATTGTAGGATGCCAGTTGGCATTTTCACAAGCAAGGGGTAAGAGGTTGCTGTCCAGTCTTGTGAGAGCCACTGAATGTAGGATGCTTGGGTTGCTGCTTGGCATTCATCCTGGCCGGGTCTGGTTACGTTCTAGAGATAGTGAGGCATTCAGATCTCTAATTGTTCAATATGCTGAGCAGGATTAGTTCAGATAATTGCAGATCATCCCAGCTACTGGCAACAGACCTCATTCTGTCTGCTCTTCGCAACACCAAGGTGAAGGTAAACACTGGAAATTAAAACTATGCAACATCTTTTTGAGATGTAATTTGTTGTCCTTTGCAGTAAATCCTGTAGAGAGGACAGTGCCAGGCCTTGGCAATTTGCCTGACAAAGTGCATAATCTCCAAGATGTTTTGTATTGAATGTAGCTCTTCACACCAGTTTTTGGAAAGTATGTAGTCATAGTTTTGGAAGGTTTTCATTTTGCAAGTGCTTCTGACAGTCTCTCTTCTCCTTACCCAGTGAGCCGTAGCATTTATGTAACCATGTTTCTACTGATCAGTTCATATGCCAGTGATCAGATGACCCTTTTACTGGCTCAGTTTTTTTGGGCATGTGAAATAGATCTGTCTCTTTTGCTCTCAAGATTACCGCACGGATGTGTCACCACCACCTTTCCCCCTGTTCACTCCCCATAGCCATGGAAGAGGCTGTTCTGCTTCAGAGGCGTGACAGCTGTTAGACCTCTGAAAACTAAACCAGTCTCCAAGAAAGGAGGCGTCTTATGATTAGCCTTCCTATCCATGCTGAAGTCAGAGATGTCACACTAAGATAGCTTCAGTGCTCTTTGTGCTAAAGTCTTGCAGGTCTGCTGAATGATAGATTTCATGGGCACTGTGGAAATCATTGGTGTTACAAACTTCAGCTTTGTCATAGATCCAGGGCTTGTTTCTGTTTCTCCTAGATAAGTTGCCTCTTTTGTAGTTGCTGCATGATGTATGAACATAATGTCCACAGTATTTTGGAATCCGCCCAAAATCAGTAGTGGGGAAAAAGTCAAAGACCATCTTTGAACTCAGCCCGTCCCCACAAGACAACTGCTTGGCAGGGCTTGCGGGGAGGTGTTGGCAGTTGCTGCTGGAGGAGTACTAAGTGTGGAAGCACAGGCTCGCCTGTTGCATTTCTGCAAATCTGGGAGAAGTGACTTTAAGCTCAAATGAGGAGGTTTAGCTAGCATCCGTTTCAAACAGGTGAGCAAGGCTTTGGACAAAGGCAGACCTGCCATTCCCTAGGTGTGACAGTTCTGGCGCTCAGGCTCCAGGTAGGAAACATCTCCATGCAACTCAGCAAGTGCTGCTGAACTGACTGATGCAGCTTTACAGTCTGCCTTCCTGCCCTTTTTATCCCCACCTCCTGTACCTTGACTGATTTCTTATGTCCCAGGGAAATATTTCTCTGATGGACCTCCTTGCCTCTGGTAAAGTGACCCTCCTTCAGACTCCTCTTAGTATCTCCACAGGATTGCCATGAGATGGCGGAAAGAAAGTTCAACAAGGCAAATGCCTTCCAAACAGCAAGTCCCAATTTAACTATGTTATGCCACCTTCTACTGGCTAATCTCTACTTTAACTGTAAGCCCTTGACAGTCTAATTCTCCTCCATTAAGTGTTTTGCAGATGACAGCTGATTCTGAGCTGGGGTTTGCTGGCTACCCACTGGGCAATAGAGTTCAGCATTAGAAAAATACCCTTTCTTTTCCTTTCTGAGACTCAGCTTCTGAGCTTGACCCATGTTGCTTTCAGACTCCGCTCTTTCATCTTTCAAAAGTGGGAGGAAGGGAAGCACTGTGAAGTAAAATAAATATATAGGTCCTGCTTTAGAACTTTAGTGAGCCATAGTGAGGACCAGGGATACAAGACTTGCAATCCTGGCACGATTTTGACAGAGTGAGGCAGAATCATTCCTCTTATCCCAATGGCTGAGCAAAGATCCTAACAAGAAACTCTTTCTTACATTGTGTATCACCTTAGATATTAGCAGTTCCATCATATAGGAATGTTAACTGATGGAAGAGTAGTCTAAAGAAAGAGTACATGCTTATATTTACTGATGTCCTCCATTTATTGTGTTCACTATACTAAAAAGTTTTTTTCAGCATGGAGCTATGGCAACATGGGGAGTGAGATGGAAAGAACTTTTTCATCTGGTTTGCCTTCTCCCCATATGAAAAGTTCTTGCAAAAAGATTTGCAAAATTTAGTTAAAGCCAATATCTTTTCACAAAATATTGTGATTGTGATTAAATTCTGCATGGAACATTTTCTTGGTCAGAAAAAATTTCACTTGCTGTTGTTGGCATGGAATTCTGCTACTCTGGTGGAGTTATTTTTTCAGGAAAATGGAGTCAGCATAAACCAATTTCCTAGTGTGCTAGGGGTTGTATAAAATGAAGAGTTAAAATAACAACTGTGAGTCTGAACACTTGAAACACTGGTAGAACTGTGTTTAGTCCATGCTCTTGTCAGCATTGGAGTAGTGTCTTGCAGAGGTGCCCTTTGTCCAGACCTGCCTCACAAGGTGCTCATGTTGCCATGTGGAGGAGCAGGCTCCCATCCTTCCTGCTGGG
>NW_010112157.1:14427-20519 GCF_000699245.1 Pterocles gutturalis
TTGAAGTTGCTCGAGAGCTGGGAGAGATAAGAACTTCAAGCAGTGTGCAGTTAGCACCAGTTGGAGGACTGCCTCACAATTCCAGCACAGAGAAAATGAGAAGCAGACCCTAACTGATTTTCTTACTTCAAAACAAATGGCATAAAATTTAACCACTTCCTCTTAAATGTCTCTACATGTATGTGACAAAACTGGAAGTTTCAGAGCAGTGTTATTTTCTGAGGCATCCAAGCAAAACATGACCATGGAAAAACACTTTCTGATGGAAGAAGATTACAAAAAATTTCCCTTTAATCTCAAATACAACTGTGTATATATATATTAGATTGAATTTTAAGAGGTGAACTAAAACCATCAAAGACAGATTTCTTCCCAAATGAAGTCTTTGTTGTTTTTTAGAAAGTCATAAATGGTTTAATATAAGTTTAACATTGAATGACTACCTTTTCCCTAACTATAAAACTATTAACAGAAAGCTAATAAATGTGTCTGTGGTAAGTGGAGGAATTGCCCGAGTGTATAGAAATTTTCAGGGCTGTAATCACCAAAATAAAGAATTTCTTTTGTAGAAAGGCATGAGAATCAACAGATTCAAACATCAAATTCCAGTAAATTATACAGAACTATGTGAGGCACATGCATCAAGCAGTCCCTTAAAATAACTACCTGCTAATTTGAGCTGGAAAGGCATGAAAGATTCCTGTCCTGTATTTTGGGAGAAGGTCAACACATGAGTGGTCTTATCGAAAAATAATAGCACGGGGTTATGGGTGGATTTAAACTGACCAAAACAACAATAATGCCATCGGGCTTTGAAAAGATACTGTTCTCTATTAAAGCAATATGTGTTGGAGGTGTTGCACAGCTGTTACTTGTGAAATAGCTGATTTTGAACTTCTCATATTTGACTGGAAGATATCATTCAGTACTCTGTTAAAGCATAAGTAATTTCCTCACTTTGGAGATAAAAATTTAATAAAAATAAACAAGAAAAAATGTATGTACTTTTTTATTACATCTGATTTTGAAAATTTCCATTTAAGGTGTTTATTTTCCCAAATACTTATTAATGTGTGCTCATAGCCTATTTGATACATTTTAAAGTGTCATAGAGGTGCAGGGATTAACTGGTTACAAATAACTACTTTCATCAAAGGTGGCATTAAATGATTAGTTTGAAACAGAAAAGCATTGGCGGAAAGCAGTACTGAGTTAATGTGGTAGGAATTTGTGCCACGTGTGAGAACCCTGCTCCTGACCCCATATGGCAGCATGGCCCTGAAGACCCAGAGAATTTCTAAAATCGTCACTTCCATTGTCAGTCTGCCTTAGATAGAGAAGTGGGTATTTTTTCTGTTGCTCTTAAGAAATCCACAAGGAACCTGCTAGGCTGATAAGGAACGTAGCTGAGATTTAGGGGTGATAGGAGGTATTCACAGCACCATGCTGGGTAAAATAGGATGGGGTAGATCCAGATGCAGAATTTCTTCTCTCTCTGTTCTGCAGTGGATATTTGATCCAAATCTGTTCTAAGAAAGTGCCTTTATCATTATGCTGTAAGTGGTTATGATCTTTTACAGTATTTTTACAGTAATGGTTTTTGTTGTAGAAGATTCAGTGATTTACACAGGAAACAGGATTCAAGTCTTCCCCAAGTAGGCTGAAGCAATTGAGTGATTCCGACTTCAGGTCCAGTGAAAAATGAATTTAAAGAGAGGAGCAACTTCAATATGAATCTAAGTTTGCTTAGGACTAAGCTATAGAGAATCATAGAGTCATGGAATGGTTTGGGTTGGAAGGGACCTTAAAGATCACCTAGTTCCAACCCCCCTGCTATGGGCAGGGCCACCTCCCACTAGACCAGGTTGCGCAAAGCTTCCTCCAGCCTGGCCTTGAACACCTCCAGGGATGGGGCATCCACAGCTTCACTGGGCAACCTGTTCCAGTACCTCACCAACCTCATAGTGAAGAATTACTTCCTTATATATAATCTAAATCTACCCTCTTCAATTCAAAGCCTGTGTTTAACAGACCCCTGTGGAAGGAAGGACACATGGTGTCAAAACCTTGTTCCAAATCAGAGTGTATGGCAAAAGCAGCTTAGGTGCTTTGACAGTATGAACAGCTGGGAAACCTGCAGAGTTGTAGGACTTAATTCTGGTTTTCTCACTTTGTCGCATTTCTGCAGGATATGTTGGCTCCTAAAGAGTGTGTCTGCTTGGTGCTTTATCACAGATAACTAAATGTATGTAGTTTATATTTCAACTAAAGCCAGGGGTCTGTATTTTTTTTCTTCAATTTTTTATATAGAATAATTAAATTGAACTGGTGCAAATCAGTTAGACAAATCCTGAAAGAGCAATAACAATTGAATTGAAGAGGCAACAACTGAGTTATTCTCAGCTTAATATTTCTAAAAAGTGTATTTTTAAGAGATTTTAATGATGTCAGCACTACCTAGGTGAGAAGAGGACTTTCTTTTTAATCCTGCAGCTTCTTATCTGAATTTGTGTGCATAACACAACTCCATGTATTTAAGGTTAAACATAGAATTAGGTGTTTTCAGAATTGGAGTCTTGCTGCTCTTTGTGTTTTTTACACCTTAAGATGATAGTTATTTGTGTGTTTGATAGAGATATTTAGTCAAGGGAGAAGCATAACTTTTATCTGTAGTCCCAGTCATCTATTATTTCCTCAGAAATTACTTTTTAATAAGGAAGGCTAAAACAAATCAGTTTCTTTAGTAAGCCTAGGCACCAGATACTACATGTGAATTGTTAAGACCATATTGTTAATGTTTTTCCTCATTCATTACTTTTGGGAAATTCAAGCACACCTAACAATTCCCTGATGGATTTACATTTAAAACAAATTTTATGTATTTTTTATTTTTAAAAATGCATGAGAAGACCGTTCCTTTTGTTGACAGTGTACAAATTTTATTATACTAGAAAAAGGTGTTGAATTTTCAGTGAGTTCTGGTTCATGATCAGTTTTGTCAGAATAATTTACTACATTGAAGACTTCTTCAAGAGACATTGAAGCCTGAGGCTTCATTCCATGATGATTCTTTCTGTAGTGAAAGAAGTGAGTCTTGTGAGTTCAGGGTGTTGCTGAAATCCCTAGTCCTGCAAAGAGTTGTGGATTGCCTGACTTCTAGCTTGTACAAATTTAGACTTTCAGCCCCAAAGTGATTACTTGAAAAGAGGGGAAAGAGGAAGAACAGGTTAGCTTATATAAGGTTAATTGGTCTAGCTCTAAAGGGCAGCCTCTCAGTGGTTAGTAGCTAGAAGCTGTACAACTGGAAATACTTTAATTTAGAATCCAGTATAAAAGCTTCATCGACTACGTGCAGAAACACTTGAGATTTCTTTTGTTTTAATCACAGTTTTAGTCTTCTCTCTGTAGCACATCCTTTGGAATATATTGGAGTTATGATTGTAGAAAGCTATTTTAGCATGCCAGAATCAGAGTACTAGACTTAAAATGCGCACCTCTCCCAATAGTATAAGTACTATTTGCCAGAAAAAATACACCCTTGGAGTTCCGTGTGGGTAACAGGTCACCATAGGAATGTCAGCTGGTGTCTCTCCATATCACAGCAGATAAAGAAAATGATTAATCAAACACAATGTTTTTGTTAGTCTTTGAATGAATTTTACTGCTTTCATGGATATTTAAAGGAGGAAAAAATTTAACAGATATGTCTTTAGAATTTTTCCCTTTGAAACCAAGTCCCTTTCCCATCTTGTGCTTTGTTTCCAGAACACCACAGGATTCATGCTTTGGAAGAGGCGAATTGGTTGCTGGGGAACATCAACCAGACTGGCTACTTTAGAGTTAATTATGATATTAGGAATTGGAGGCTGCTAATTAATCAGCTAACAAGGAACCATGAGGTAAGCTCCTCTTCTCATCTGTAAAATCTGCTTTGATAGGCCTTTACTGTTTCATTGCCCTAAATGGTTCAATTTTTCTGCTTGCCCCTCACAGGTTATCTCTGTCAGTAATCGAGCAGGCTTGATCGATGATGCATTCAATCTAGCCAGGTATGTTTTCCTGGAGATAATCTATCCTCATACACGTTTCTGCAATAACTCATGCAATCATTAATTCGGCAGTTGAGTGTGTTTCAAAGTTAAATATGTTTTAAACACACATTAGTTCTTTTCTGCTCTCTTTTTTGTATGGCACGTAAACATGGTCTGTAGCACATTCACTGCTCTTGATCAGTAATTTCTGTAGGGTATTTCCGAGTCTGGAGAGGTCTGATCAATTTTGCAGCAAGTTCAATTTAACACATTGGTGATAGATAATCTCTTTATTCTTTTTCTAATGAATGAGGTTTTTTTCTTCTGTTTCCCCCTAATGCCCCACCTCTGCTTTTTTTTATAACTGACCCTTGTGCTGTATTTAATTTGTAATGGAAGGCACCTTCAAGCTTCAGGAATTTTTTGCACTGACCACCTTCAAGCTTCAGGAATTTTTTTCACTGACTTGTACTGTTATATCATTTTTTCCAATATCTTTCTTTTCTTGTAATCTGCTAGAACAGGCTCTTTTTCTGCATGGTGCTTTTCACACAGAATGGAAAATCAGAGTTATTTTGAGCATTTCTGGAATATATACAACATTTTGTGTTTTACTATGATAAGAGTTAGTAATTAACACGTGTAGTGCTAGTTAGGTAATGCCTTCTTTACGAATTAAGGCAATGGAATTGTCCCCATTTTGAGATCATGACACCCAATATGTTGGTAGTGAAAGTGTAAAATGAGAGGAAAGTAGTGGAACATTTCAAACCTCTTGATTCTTGTGGTACCTGGGAACGTTGCATCAGTAAAACACTGTGATGTCAAAGGCAGTGTGAAAAGAATTCTCAATATCACTGACTTTTCTGTTTGCTAGAATATTTATAGGTATATTTGAGCAGAGGCTTGCAAGAATCGGCAGTCCTCAGGTACATTTCACTACAAACAGTCACCAGAGATGTTTGAAATTCAGGCACAGTGTCACACAGAAATTATGGGTCAGTGATGTTCCAGCACCACTGCAGTAAAACACAGGTGTGTGCCCTACCACTCTGTTCCTGCTGCCAGTGCTAGACTGAATACGTGATATAAACTAGTGACTAGCCCTTGCTTAACACTCCAGAGATGTAGTAGGGAAGGAGGGAGTGGGGAGAGGAGTATCCATTTGCTTTTTGCTCTGCCCTTCATTCTTGCCTTGTGGCATCTTCCCATTGGCAACAGTAAGGGAATAGAAATAGGTCTTCACTTCAGACCTCAGTGGACCCTGGTTTGTGTACTCCCTGGCTAGTAGAATATTGCAGAGTATTCTGAAATATCTGGACTATTAGAAGAACTAATACATTTTCAGTAATGTAATGGTTTGTTCCTATTTTATTTGGTTGTGGCACCTCAGGGAAGTAGTGTGCAGTCACACAGAATCAGTGTGGTGCTTTCTTCTTTTTCCATGCCCTGAACACAGTCAATTGTGGGTAGACTTTGCTGAAAATCTAGACACTGAAAAAACCTGTTTCTTAATCTGATTCTTGTAGGTGAGTGTTTTTCTTCTGAGTCAGTACTGAGCCAGTGCTCTAGGATGTTTTGTTCATGAGGCATAAAGGCGAGGTCTTGATTAAAGGCCCAACCTGCATAGTCTGGTGTCCTGGGTTAAACAGAGAGTTAATTTTTTATTTTCCTCTTCTTCATAAATAGCTAGAAAGAGGCTGTGTTTTGGATTTATGCTCAGGAGAAGAGCTGATAAAACCCGATGTTTTGTTCTGCTGCCAAGGTCGGCAGATGAGCAAAGAGGCACAGCCGGTTGCTAGCATAGGATTTGCCCCTTATGTTAAGACTGAAACTCAGAATAGCCAATGATTTATTCCATAACATGCACGTCATGCCCAGTATATAGGTGAGGACCCTTCTGGGAGATCTCTCTCTTTCTTTTGCTTCCCTTGGGCTTCAGATCATCTTGCTTCAGGTGTCTGCATTCGCTCTCCCAAAGCCTTTCCCCCCCACACACACTCCGGTCAGCTCTCGGTCTGGCACGCTTGAGTTGTTATCTCCGTTCCATGAGTTTCGGGA
>NW_010112158.1:0-1587 GCF_000699245.1 Pterocles gutturalis
TTTCCAACCTTAATGATTCTATGATTAGTGACTCCACAACTTGCCTTTCCATTTCCCCCCTATTACAGCATAACAACAAGAACGCCTCTCCCAGGGGACTGTCAGTTTCTAGGAAGTGGTAAACAATCAGTTATCAGCATAAAACAAAACAGAACCAAATAAAAAACCAAAACAGATTGCCAAGATCAAGCCACAGGTAGTAACTGATGTTACTTTGCATAGCTGTCCACTACAAAAGATCATCAGGAGAGAATTCAGTATACTGGACTTAATTTTGGGAAGGGATAAATGGAACACACACACTTAGCCCACAGCCTCTCTGGCCCAACATTTGACAGCAGATACAGAAAACATGAGTGTCATTTTATCAGTCCTGTTGAATCTCACTAGATTCTTCTTTGATGGATTTCAGCACCTCCTTATACAAAGCTGGTGTTTCTACAGGCCCTAAATTGTTTTGTTGAAATTTAGAACCTTCTCACCGCAACCAAATACTGTAACTATCTTTAGTTTTCCCAGGGGAGGGGCAAAGGGAAAAAAACAGAACAACCACCACAGCTTCCTCTTTATTTGCATCTATTAGGTCATGTATGAGGCATACCACCCAAAAGTTAAAGGAAGAAGACATACTTCAGGCCATGAAAAAAAAAAAAAACAAACCACACACAAAACCAAACCATTAAGAAAGCTGGGATCACAGACTCCCCCCTCTCTGACAGTAACTCTGCATTACTAGCACAGCAGTTTGTTGCACAGGCAGGATACTCAGCCCTATTGATGCACACAAAGTTGCAGAAATATTTTTATTCAAGAACGGAGGGTGCCTCTAGCATGAGCGCAAGTTTATCAGATGACAACATTCACTTCACTGAGCAACTGTTCCATTTGTGTAGCACCCTCAGATGAAGGATTTAAATGTGTCTGCATTACAGAAGATTCTTTCATTGTATGAACTGCATTCCACCTCTACAGACAATACACACATGCTGTCCCACTAATAACAGGGCTTACAGCGTGAGGTGTAACAAATTAGGAACTTCTCTACCAAAGCAACTGGATTCAGTGATTCAGTCACAGCACCATTGCTTTTGGCAGCTTCGTCTTCCACCCCAATAGACGTTGATGCCTCCTCCTTCCAGCGGTCATATTTTATTGGTAGACTTAAATTCAGATAGACTGAATTCTCTGTGTAATTTCTTTGCAATTCCAAGCTCTTTGCAGGCTACTTTTGCCAACCGACTCAGTTGTGCTAGCTTTTTTTAAATTTAAAAAACCAACAGAATTGCAGAATTCCCCCGAAATTAAAAAGGACCTATAGGTGCTAAATCTATGTGCCACTTGAAGCAGTTATGTCAAAGTCTGTATACGCGTGTGTGCATGTAAAAACAGGCCAACGTTTTGAAATTTTGATCACAAAATCTGAATGACGTACAAGATGAAGAGAAACTAAAAGACCATGAAGGACACATACATTAAATGAGCAAAACATGAGAGAATAACCATTGCACATAGGTTAGACACACAGCAAATCCTCACCTTTTCAGTTCTTGTTCTAGCCTTTTGTGGTGGGTTAGCCCTTGGCTTGGG
>NW_010112159.1:0-1948 GCF_000699245.1 Pterocles gutturalis
AGAAATTACTAGTAGAACAAAAAAAATAATTCGGCAAAATTATTTAAAAATTTTTTTTTAAAAAATTGGCAGCCAGCTTTAGGTATTTTTTATTTTTTTTCCGTTGCTGGTGACTCGCTTTGCACAGGAAATTTGAATATCCTGGCGAAAGCCGACTTCCAAGCGCGGCTGTGCTGCGGGGATGGGAGCGACGTGCGCCGCGCTGGGGGTTTTTCCCTTTTTAATTTGTCCTAAATACAGGATTTTTCCCACACGTGCATGGGGTACCTAAAGACAATTTTGTGCGTTGAGAGAGCGAGTTTTCCAAGGTTAGAATGTGAATTGCTCCCCCCAAAAAATGAAATTAATTTGTGCTCGTGTGGTGTACGTGCATGTACGTGTGTAGGTGAGGGACCGTCTGCTGAGTTCCATGATCTGCTGCTCGGAAGAAAACCAAAGAACTCTGTTGCTCACCATCAGCTGTGAAAGTCTGTATTTAGTTAATCCACTTTGGTGGGAAATACAGTAAAACTGAACTGCTAATGCAATAAACATTTATGGAATATAAGAGGGAAGTTTTAAGTAATGCTTCAGGCGAACTGACCCAAATATTAAAAAAAAAAAAGTACTGTGCGCTTGTTATGTTTCAAATTAATGTTCATCTGACACAAAAAAAATTGTTGTGTTTTTTTTTTTTTTCTGTTCTTAACAAATAAACTTTATAGGAGTCGGGCTTCCAGATCTGTCCCTTGGTGTTTAAAACTGGATGAGATGACAGTGCAAAAAAATGGAAGTAACAAGAAGCACCATAGTTTTCTTCTCCTCAGCAGTGTTAAGAAAAAACTGTGGATCCTGGAATTTTACTGTGGATTTTACTGGTTTTCTGGAGTACTGTAAGTGGAAGCCTTATCTCGCAGGCCCTTGCGAGCACCAGTAGCTCTCCCTCCTGTTAACAGCCTCGTCTTGATAAATACAGACGATGCTGCTAGTAACAGCATCGGGGTCGAGTTTCAAACCGAGTGAAGTTAACGAATTAATTTTTTGCGTTATTTGAATTTGCCCTTTGTGGCTGCAGTTTGGTTTCGGGTGTTCTGCCCCACCTAAGAGCACGGTAACGTTGGCGCAGTTTAATGTGCGAAAGGTACGCTGTGCTAAAATTAAAACGTAGCTCTAAGACACTATTATATGAAATCCATGCTGCTTCTCTGACCTTTTTCTGGGTAGATTAGTGAGAAAAAATTATTTTTGATGAAGTGTATGAGAAATTCTCTGCTCTCATATGCCTTTGATATACAAATGGGGGAGAAAATATATTTTATGCATTTATTTAGTGTCACCCAGGAAGAAGCGTTAGCTGGCTAAAACACGCGTAACAGCGATTTTCACGTGACGTGGGTGCGCCGAGGAGACGCGCTGTAGATGCCCGTGCAAATGAAAGTAACTTGGCTGCGTGCAGTTCCCACATCTGACTGTTCGTGCTCTTTAGTAGTCATTTCTCTTCACGCAGCCCTCGCTCGACTTCAGCAGCCTCGCGGGGCAAGTCGTATTGGAAATGTAATAGCTGGAAGCATTTGGTGGTTGTCGATCAAGCATCAGGTCTGATTCCAGCTATTAGCCACATCTGTAAATATTAATACGTGACTTTTGTTGAAATTTCGTTGTTCAAAAGAAGGCAGCAATGAAAGTGGTGTGATTTTTCAGACGCAGACAGATACAAAGTGTTTCGGTGGTGCTACTCGTCCCCTTATTTTTGTTTTGTTACCATAATTGTGTCTTGCTAATTAATGTCTGGGACCTTCAGCTGTAATGAGATGATTTATTTTAGTCTTTTTGTAAAATAGTAAATGCTTGCTTTTTTTTTTTTAATTCTTCTTTCAAATGAGAACAATTACTTCATGATTTGTTTGTGCCTGTCTCCTGAAAAACTGTTCAATAGCACAGTTGGTGGTTTTTTCCTGTGCTTTTTTAA
>NW_010112160.1:0-31928 GCF_000699245.1 Pterocles gutturalis
GGAGGGGAACTGAGGAAAGGCCTGAGGGAGCGAATTCCCCCAGGACAGCTGAGATGGGGAGTCTGCGTCCCTAGTTCCTGAATCTGGGGTGGTTGTGGCTCTGAGATGGGGACCCGGGCCGGTAGGTCAGACAGGAGCACGGGGACAGGGACAAATGCCATCGCCACTCCTCTGTCTGCTCGGGGAAACCCGCTGCCCCAGAGAAGGGAGCAGGAGACTTGAATTTCTCTCTGAACGCTGCTGAGAACCTCCAGCCCCGCTCTGTGTGCCTTGTCCTCCTCAAACAGGGACAATATTTACAACAGCGGGCTCACGCACGCTCAGTAAGGTATGCAAATCCTTCAGAGGTGCTCGCAGGGCAGTCAGGATTTCCACAAAGGGGAGTTTCATGATCAGAAGAAAGTTCTCTTTTCCCCTAAGTTCACTGTGAGATCACATGCCCCAACCCTGGCGACGAGGATTCAGTCAGAAGAGAGAAAGTTGCAGATGCAAATCTGTTGGTTCTTCCTGGTGAAAGAAACTTGGGGAATACCACTGGGGGTGAGTCCTAGATGGAAATTAAAAATGAAAAGGGGAGGCGGCTCTCTAGATGCTTCACTTGGTTTGCTGCTCTGCTGCACTTACAGTAGCGTTCGCATCCAGGCGCCTAGCAACTGTGTGGAAGCTGATGAGGTTATTATTCATCAGTAAGTCTCTGCCTGAAGTCTGACACCTTCCTGGGATGTGTGTGCACAGATAATATTCCACAGCTGGAAGAGCTGCCCTGGGTGACTGCCCCCCTGACATGATCACAGATTAGCAAATACAACACCAAACACATTGAATAACAGCGGGGAAGGAGGGCACTTCTGGGATCAAGACATAGCCCTTCTTCACCTAAGTGAAGTATATGCTGTAGTGCTTGGTTGCATTGCTAAGAAAAGCATTGGAATTAGTTCCAGAAGTTTTTTCTCCTCGCATTGTTATAGAAGCTATGTTGATGTTTTCATGAAGGAGCAAATAATATTCATAAGCTCTGCTCACACAGCTGTTTGTGTGACTCAGCCCTTATGTTTGCCTGTATGATGTAACAACGCTACTATTTTTCATGTGTTCCTCGGCTACACAAATACTGTTTTTATTGGAGATTTCCCAGAAAAAAAATCTATTAAAATCTTACCTTTTTGTCTCAAAAGAACAATGTCAAACAAAGCAAGAATAAACAAAACATTTTTCTAGACTTCAAAAGGGCAGTTTAGTTTGAAACCAAATACATCTAAGGGAAAAAACCTCTAAAAAGATAGCAGGGTCCCTGGGTAGGATATATATTTATCCTTTATGGAGCTGATATACTGGAAGTCTATGTACACACAGGAAGAATTAATCTTGTAAGTATACAGTACTGTGAGGATATTATAAGCACCAAGCTTGGCACTGTTTGCACAACACAGGCTAAAGAAATCCATAATATTACCAAAAACTAGGATGAAAAAATGTTTATACAAAATAATTGAGATTGCAAATTTCAATCTTCTTTGCAGAAAATTGAAAATAACTGGAAGTACTAAAAGTATACTCAGAGCACAGTAAGAATGTACCTGGTCATTCTAAGGCAGATAGCTGCTTCGTTTTCTCTACCCTTTCGAGCTCTGCTGTCTGTAACAAAACAGACTTTGCTCATTTGCTGCATGAGCAATGTCGTTGCACAGCTGTATGCTAGCTCATTCAGGGGACTTGCATACAAACAACGACCATCTTCTTGTGGCTGGGTTTTTCAATAATAAAAGTTCCATTCTTGCAAGCAGTTTATAAAAAAAGTTTCCTACAGTTATGTCCACAATTTCTTTAGCTGCTTTATTAAAAATTCAGCTATGGGCCAAATGCTATTTTCAGTTCCACCCTGTGGTCCCACAGGAATCAGGATGTAGGACTGTTTCCAAGAGAATTATTTCATCCTTCACTTTGTCAGAAAATCCTTTATTTACTTTCCCTTGAATTAGACAGGATTTTGACAAGTTGCATGCTTTTTTTTTCTTTTTTCTGAAGGCTTTATCAGTTTAAGAACGATGATGCAAAGGAAATTGTCGTTACAGAGGGATGTAAACATCAGCCTGATGAAGCCAATTGCAGAGTCAATTTTAGGGTATCCACTACCACACAGCACCGGAGTGTTGCTGGATAAACCACTAAACTCGTCCACCTTCCTCTGTAAAGAGGGAATAACATTCGCCTCCTTTTGTAACACATTTAGATCTCACCAGATGAAAAGCATCGTGTGCAGCTCAGCAATGCTGTCACAGCACAAGAAAATGACTAATTGAGCGAGCTGGGTGTGCAGTGATCTGATCATGTACAGCCATGGGACCTGCATCTGTAACTTTTTTTAGAGCCAGGATGTTAATAAGATGTGGTGATGAAATTGTGGAAGAGGAAAGTTTTGTCAGTTTTAGTAAAGTTATTTTTAAGGCTTCCAGTTGAAATGTCAACATCCACCTATGGGAGTGGGAAGGCTTTCCCTATTAATACTTGCAGAATCACATGTAATGCCTCTTCCTTTCCACTTCCTTCTCTCTACTTCTCCATGCTGCAAAGATATTTGTAGATGCTCTAAGTGCAGAGTCATCAGCACCAGGTATTAACTAAAGTTAAAATTCTGTGGGGAAAGTCTGATCAGTCCTTATGGTCTGAAACATTTGCTTTCATTGTTTTATCATTAGGGCTGTTGAAAGCCGTGACAAGTTGATCTGGCACAGGCAGTGTCTGCCAGGATGTGAGTTTCTGAAAAAGCTTTAAAAATATTTCTGGATGTGGCATTTTTAAGCTTTCAGAATATAAAGAAAGAGGTGTAAGTTAATAAGTTCAGAAAGATCAGTGTTACACCAAAGGGTCAGTTTCTGTTTCGGGATGAAGGGGCACCTACACGCCTCCTTTCTGTGCTGTTAGCTGGCTCCTTTTCTTTTGCCTTGCGACTTCTCGAAAGTATTACACCTCTGTCTTAAAAGGTGCAGAATTACACAAAGAAACTAAAGATAAATTTTTGGTACTTTCCAAAATAGAGATATTTCCTCTGGTAAATTTCCCCCATATGAGATCAGTTAACCGAAAACAGGATGTGGCTCAAAAAGAGATTAAAATGTGAAGTGTAACTTTATTGTAGAGCCATTCCACCAATGCTTAGCATTGCAGGGCTCTGTGTTGCTATGGTTAAGGTGAATGATCATTTTTTTACATCCAAGAAAAAAGCTCATAAGGGAATCTATTTAATTTGAGTATTATCTTTTTAAAATAATCCAAGGGCTTGAGATTTTTAATGAAACAGATTTCTTAGTACATTTTAAAATGGAATTTAGGCTCAGATGCTAAGCGTTTTAAAGACTATCATCAAAGTGCAAATAGTATTTCCAGGGCTGAGAATCTAATTTCAGAGATATGTTTGAGATAGGAATGTCTCATTCTATGAAAACATAATTTTCAATTAGTAGAAATTATTTGGAAATGTGCACAGGTTCTAGGAAACCCTGAAAAACTGTTAAAACATAGGAAGGAAAACTTGTTAGTAAAAGAAGATCCAGTCCCCATGAGATGTAGTCCTTCTAGGAACTGGAGCCGAGTGCTCCAAGTCAAGATTCCTGCTTGTTCATAGCTCTGATATTAAGTAGTTCTTTAACTTCTATGCTATTACTTATTTTCAGACTTAAGCTACCCACAAACTAGGAGTACAACAGAGTGGTTGTGAGATTTCATCAATTCATTTTCAAGATAAAAAAAAAATCATGAAGAATCATGAAATTGGATATACTGTTAAACTCAGCAAACTTGATGGCTTTGTTACAATTTAATCTCTTGTCTACAATAAAACTTCTGAAATATTTTTTGTTATATCTGCCAGTGCCTACTACCAGTTGTAGCTCTGCTTTGTTATGGTGATTTCCTGAGGACCCAGCTCAACTCATATTACAGGAGATGGAAAGTTTCCCACTAACTTCCCTGGGAGTTGGACTGTAATCCTCAAAGAGACATCAGGAATTAATTTTTTTTTCTTCATCCCTGCTCTGCCTTAAGATTTTTTCCAGATCATATTCTCTGCAACATACTATTATCCTCAGCTTCCTAGTAATTTTTTTTTTCCAAACAATAGACGTTCCAGAGTACTTTTTCAGCATTTGTGAGGAAAAAAGCACCCATCAAATGGACACTATATGCCATTTATCTTATTCCAGTTCCTTACTAAAGCAGTCTTCACAATATAAGCCAAGGAATCACCCTGAAGAGGTTAGAGAAAACTGAAGTGTTTATCTCTGTCATAGTGGCCTTGATAGTTTCCTCTAAGCAATATTACTTCACAGTAAAACATCATTTTTAGATTAAGAAGCTTCTTAGTGGTATACCTGTCTCGGTCACTACGTCTCCATATCAGGACGAACACGGCGTACAGACGTGTGCAGCTGGCATGGGACAGTTTATGAGAGTTTCACCAGATCAAGCTCTGCCTTGTGTCGCAGGCTGTCTACATTGAGGGCTCACGCTGGTACTTGTGGTTATGCTTCTGTTTCTCTTAACATACACAGAGCCTGATCTAAACTGGAAAATTCTTAGCTGCTTATTTCCATTCTTAATGCTTTGGAGAGAACTCTGGGAATGGGAGCTGTGCCCACCGGGACGCCTGCCAAAACACTCTTCCAAAGCTTTGGACGTAACATGAAAAAACAAGTTAAGATTCAACATCTTTTGACTACAAAACAGCTGGCAAAATATGGATAGTCTATTGATAGCTCAGGTCACTTGTACAGTGTGCTTAGAGACCTATACAATTATCAGAAAACTCAGTATATTTGAGCAGGTCTAATTAGTGGAAACAGCAAAAGGAAACAACAGGCTTCTTTAATAATGTCTCTTCATTAATTCTCATTAATGACAAGAATTGAAGGAAGACTGAAGGCTATGGTAAATCTTCCCTAACCCTTTCAGAACTTACTTTTTTTGCTAATAAGAGCAGAAAAACGAGGTCTTTAGGAGATGATATTTTACATCTGTTAGAAGCAGAAACAGACTGACTGTGCACTAACTTGTATCTTTCTTCCACTGAGACCATAATTCACTTTGCTATTGTAGAGTAACTAATAGCACTGGGTTTATCTTTCAAATAGTATTTTTCAGCATGGTTCATAAACCTGAGTAATTTCCACAATACCACTGACAGTATCTATTTGTGCCTGTATTTTATGGGCAAGAAACCCAGGGAACACAGAAATTCCAAGTGTAATCCAAGGTTTCACAGGAGGAAAATGATGTTGTAAAGAGAACTAAAGCCCCCATCGAAACACTGCTACAAAACGAAAATTCCTGAGTGTTCACAAACTAAGATGTTTTCAAGGAGAAAGGAAAATACATTTTAAACACAGGAGAAGCCTGAATGAAAAAGTAAGGTTAGAAAGTGGGAGGAAGCAGGAGCAGAGAAAGACAGGTCTATAATCTGAACAGAGGCAAGCAGACTTAGTGTTTAAATTCCTGAATAGAATGAGTCCTCTCACGAGGCCAAGTCTCTTGGCAGCTCTGCCAGTGATGGGACTCCAAAAGCACATCATCACATACAAGTTCCCAGCAGCGTCCTTGGAATTCAGCCAAGAAAACAAACCTTGTAACTGCATGTTGAACATCTGCATCACAAATTGGATGTTGAAACCCCAAAGCAAGTGAATGGGGCACAAAGCGCTTCGGAAATGAATGCTCCCATCTGGTAAGGTTCAGTAACAATGGGTCATCCTGGAAGAAATCAAAATACATATTGGCTTCATAGTGCAACAGTTCAGAATTGTGGCAAGTTTTCACAAGATAAGGTTGTATTTTCTTTGTGTCAAGATACACGCAGGAAGGAAATTCAGCATTTTTAAAATCTGGTTATCTAAAAACATACCTAACGCCTTTTCTTATTACAAATATTTTGCTTCAAAGCCCAGGGATTGGCAGGCAGGGCCCTGGGAAGTGTTTCTGGGCTGGGCTGCCCTCTGCCAGGACGCGCCCCAGAGCTGTTCTGAACTGGACATGGAGATCGGCGGGACCACTGCAGACATGGGCCAGTGGACACAGCAGGAGATACACACAGGAGTGTGGCTTTCTAAGAATTTGTCACAGATTAATTTGACCCCTCATGTTTCCACGGGGAGTTTTTGATCCTAGCTTGTTGTTGAGATTCCTGACCAAAACAGAAGCGTAGCTGATCCTGCCAGGCTTCTTCACTGTCATATGGAAACTCTGAAATGGTGAAGTTCCTTTGATAGGAAGCCACGAATGACACCAGGGACATAAAGAAGATTCCCCTGTCAGCCTGGGTTGAGTAACTGCGCATAACCACAAGCTGGGCAAGTTTCATGGAATATGAAGTTTTAGCGTGAAAATGAATCTCTGACTATGTGTAGGCATTTGGTGCAGAAAAAAAAACCACGTGCTGTCTTTTCAGTCACTATGTGCAAATAAATTCATCCCAAGAATTGAAATTTCTGCCACAAATATATCTCCAGGTTCCTCTTCTGAATGGGAGCACTCGCCTTTACAAGAGTCCTTGCCCCCTGTCCTAAATTTCACCAAGCTAATGCTTTTTCTTGACTGCTTTGAGAGCCCTTGTCTGACAGCAAACACTGACCTCTGGGGATTGATGCTGTGATTATCGCCCAGGGTGGTTCTCCCAAAACCCTTGTTGAACATGGCATAAAGGACATCTGGTGAGTTTAGTGAAAATCAGGACCAAACAGACCTCCTGACTCCCAGTTACGTTTTATAACTCTATTTCTGAATCCTCCTCCTTGCAGCAAAAACAACTGCAAACGTTACTTAAAACGATTATTCAATACATACTATTCTAACATATCCTAACTAAACGGGGCTAGAAACAAAACACCTTTTAATATTCCATAGCCTGGTGACTCCAAACTTTTGGAATTAGACTAATGCTGAAAACTGACACCTCTCTCTCCCTAGCTGTCAGAGCCTGGGGCTGAATATTCTCTAGGACCTTACTGCAGTATGCTTTTATGGAAAATTTTATGATTTGGGCAGTGAAGATGACATTTTTATGGCATATTGCTTTTTATATGTAATGAAGGAAAACCAGATTCTAGCAGGGACAGACAATGCAGGCACGTAGTAAGTGCGAGTCTTCAGTTACAGCTGCAGTTTATGCCCCGTCTGTCACCAGCACTCGTGTTTATGTCTATCCATCGTAAATCACGTTTCAGCAGGTATAAACTGGTATAGTGAAATGTGAATCTCCTTATGTGGGGTTGTGTAAGACATTTATAAAATATTTTCTCTTCGGAAAGACATTTTCACATTTACTTTTTGTGATTTAGTTAAAGAAATACTGTATCTACAGATCTAGATATCAAATATAAAAAGTATAGCTCCCAAAATAATTGCAGCAACACTGATTTGCATTAGCTGAGGATGTGCGTCGTGGCCTAGCAGGATAAATCGCAGAGAACATATAATAGCCAGTGGAAAGAATGCACTGTTGAGGTTACTCTTGTAAAGCCAAATTAGACAACACGAGTCCCTGACAGCACTCCTTGAAACCAGCTTGCAGTGAACTAAACCCAGACTCTGAGCCCCTCTCTGTTTCTTTTGGAGTACTTTTAACTGGCGCCAGCGGGGCTGCTGTCATTAACAGAAAATTGTTTTTCCATCGTAAACCCCAATTTTTGTGGTTCAGTATCTCAGCTGATTCAAAGTGCATCAAATATAACTTTTTGTTTGCTTTACTTGCAAAAGAAATTGCCATTTTAGTTGTCAAGTAGCAAATAAATAAAGGAAATACAGTCTGAACCACGGCACCTTAGGAATAAACTGCATTTCCTGACTTCTAGCTATGAATATGAGTAAATATAGCTATTTTATAAATAACCACCTGTGTGTAACAAATATTTCCTGGGATAGAAAATAAAGAGCTGAATATAGCAATCTTTACTCAAGATTTCTCTGCGATTGTTTTCTAAACTTGAACGTTCTTTTTATGACAGTTGTGGTATTTAATTCAGTTCATTTTTTTTCCAGGAAATCAGTTGCTGCTTAAACATGCATCCAAGCTCCAAGTTCATTCAGAACTTGAAAAGCAAAATTTAACACAAGGAATGGAATTTTGCAATGACCCAGCAATTGGCAAAACCAAAATCTTAGTTCCCAGGAGAATGAAAGAGCCAAACCCAGATATTTCTGTTAATTAGAGGTGAAAACATTATTAAATATCTTAAAAATTGAAAGCATATGTAACTTCTATAAGGTGGTTTTTTACTGGAAAATAACTGATGGCCATGCCAAATTTCAGTGTGTTCTGATGTAAGAATTAAAAGATTAAGAACACATTTTCCTAGGAGACGTGCATAAACATTAACATTTACATAGACTGAAAATAAGCCTCTGTAGGTAGGGTCAAGTGAGACAGCCCGTGATTGATGAACACCAAATTGGCAGCTCTCAGAGAGAGACTGATTTTTTTTTTAAATGACAAAATAATATTCACTCAAAAGAAAAAATGGATTTCCTTAGTTTTCACTCATCTCTTACATACCCCTACTATAAATGAATCTACTGACATCTACTGATCCCTGTCAGTAGATTCCACAATTCTTTGTGGAAATGGGAGCTTGAGATTATTTATGAAAAAAGAGTTTTGAACCTGAAATCTTATTAAGGATTCATCTCTAGGATATTGCATTGCTCTACCCAATGCGGGATCCCTCGTGCTGACTCAGAAGAGAGGCTGTGCCTATATTGAACATTTTCATTGCTATACAAAGACAGAAAAGAATTTCAGTATGATATTCTGGCTTCACTTTGCCCAAATACACTGGACAAACAACTCAGTGTGATGAAGTGAATATTTCTCTAGTATTTAACATTATATGTTTTCAGGTCAGCTAGGAGAGAATTATGACAGTCACTTAAGATATTGCAAAGCAAGAATATTAACCTGCTGCAGGCATTTAGCATTCCTCTTCTAAAATTTTCTAAACATTTTTGACAGAGCACTCTTCTGGCTAAGGCTACTTAGAGCTTGTAGCATACCTGGAAGATTATATCCACAAAATCATTTCTGCACTGCTAGTAAAGCAGTGGCCAGAGAATGGCACCATTTGGCTCTCTTCCTAAATTAGTCACAGCAGTTAGACGCAGCCCAGCAGCTTTCATGACCAGACCAAAAGAGCGCAAGTTTCATGTGTCACTATACATAATAGGCTGGAATTTGGTCTATTCAAGCCACTTACTAGCTTGGATCAATCAGATTAATTTCTGTTTGCAATGAAGAGAAAAATCAGTTCATTTTGTGACACTTAGCTATCTAAAAATCAGTAAAATATAAATTGAAACTTACAGAAATATATATTTTAAAAATAACTAAAAGGCTTACATAGCATTAACCCCTAGAATTGTTATTATCTCAGGAATTCAACCAATTCAGGTCTGACATATCTGCCAAGAGTATTCAGGGAGAATCACATTAGAATGGCATCTGGTGAATTTTCTTATTCAAAGGCTGATCTGGGAAATATATTAAAAAGGAATAAAAGTATAATGACCAAACCAATTTGATTGACTTTAGTGGGTCCTGCTTTCAGAGGTTATCTGTGCATATCACTAGGAGCAACTCTGAAGGTCACTATTAGGTCTCATAACACACAGTTATGCTCACAACAATATTGTACAGTTCAGAAGCAGAAATGTTTGCAGGCAGGCTGCCTAGACAACCTCACTAAGCCATTAAGTGTACTTCTCTCTGCAATTTGGGTTTATATCCAGTTATTATTGGGTACAGTGTTATCTTTTTATGTTGGTTAGAGAAGTTTGGAGGATTAAAAAAAATACTCACAGAGCCAAAATTAAAAATTGCATCATTTATGACTATCTTCTTTCCACATATTAAGCACTCTGGATCAAGGATATTCCTAAGAGAGAGGGAAAACAGTAATTTTAAAGTTCTTGGATGTGCTGCTTCTGGGCAACTATTCAACGAAAATAAAAATGTGTGCAACTGTACTTTGTATCAAACTCTCTTCTCAGTTTTACTGGGAACCAAGCTGATTTGCGCCAGGAGCTGTGAGAAGGAAATTTGGCCCTTCATCTGCCACTTTCCTGGAGGCAAGGCAAGCTTTTTAACTGTCAAATTCAGTCATCAAATGCCAAAGTAACATTTGTTGTATATCTACCTAAGTTACAGGAGACGTTGATTCAGTCTACTGTGTCTCAAAATACAAATAACGAATGGCACACATTATTTAGGAACTCTAACTTTTTTTTTTTTTTAAAAAAAACAAGAAAGCAGATCGTACAAATAGCATCAGTTAGTGTCAGGAATGGAAATGTAGGAATTCAAAAAACGAGTACAAAAGGAAAACCTGGGGAATAAAATAGTTCCTTTCACAGAGAGCATATGAAGTGGCTGCATGTATTTACAAAGCTGTACAAACATAATTTTATATCAGCAGGCAAAGAAGATCCATAGCAGAAGAGCAGGACTCTTCACACTCTGTTTAACCTCCAGCTCGTCCACCAGGACCAGGCATAAGGTGGCCACTGGTCACACAAGCCATCAGGTCAGAGCCCCTTCAACAACATGAGTTACAAATATTGTGCAAACACCCCATCCAGGCGCAGTACAGTTCTGTTTTCAGTGACTGATGGATACTGAAAATATTTACTATGATTGTTTTGTATGATTGAATTACCTTAATAACCAGAGGACGCAGGACATACAGTAACCATGCCCACATGGCAACTGTGCTGGATTCTGCAGAAGCATTTTGCACAGAGGACAAATGTACGTGGAATAAGCATTATTTGTGTGCTTTTCCATAGGATCTTCAGATGCATTTGAACTACTCATGGCTTATGCACTGATGCTTGACAGTAGGTTTTCTGAACACAGAGGTGCTGTAGTATATTCTCTTACGAAGAGAAACTCTAGTCTAAAGCCAACGCTGTTTTCTGCTGCTAAACTGTAGATGTTAAGATAATCCTGAAGAAAAAAAAAAAAGATTCAGCATTGGCAGACACTAAAATAAACTGACAGTCAATCAACAGGCACTAATAGCATACTCAAATGCAGATCAAAAACATAAGGACTGCAGTAGGAATTTACCTAACCAAAGCAATGAGAAGGCTGGAAAAATGATGACCATACAAATCTGAATTGTGAAGGCATGAACCAAATTAAGCTAAAAGATGAAAAAAAGCAATAATTGGTATTCTCTATCAGGCATCATTCCATATGTTGCCCTAAAAATAGAGCCTCAGGGGAGCTGCCTCAGAAATCTTGTTCTGGTAAATCCTCTACACTACATGCTGCCAGGTACCTGACGCACTTGCCAGAAAATGCCCAGGTTAATTCAAGAAAAAGAGAATGTTGTTAGGCTGAATTTCCTTATTTCTGTGGTTTTAAGCTGCATTTAGACAATGTTATGCCCATAAAAGACAGGCAGCTGCATGGAAGTACTTTTCCCATTCAGAGTTCTCAAATATCCCATCTCTCCATGGGCAAAAATGGGGTAATTGTGTGATTCTTAAAATGAGTACTGCACCCTGACGTATTGGTTGTATCACTCTCTTACCGTCAGAACTCTAGACTGATCAGAAGAGACTTTGCATCCTCTGCCCATACTTTATCACACAGCCCTGACTATGATACCATCTCTGGTAAATCTAAAATTTCCCCAAGGATCTCAGAGACTGCAAGCGAATTTCTTTGCCAAATAATTTTGGTGATACGAAGAAAAAATTTTGCCCGCAGACGTTAAATTAATATTATGGCACTACACATGAAAATACATATTTTTTCCATCCACTAGGAAATGAGTGCAGCATTTTCAGTAGCTGAACTTTTGAAAAACATCTCATAAAAGTTTTGAGGCTGGGTTTTTTTGGGTGGGGGAGTAAAGTACTAATATTTATGGGACCTATATGAAAATTATGTTCTTGTGCTCCCTCTGCTGTTTCTGTCACAGACGAAAACTGTGAGTGTTTCAAGAGCTGTGTATATTCCTTCATAGACAGTAAGAAATACTCATGCCTAAATGAAAAGGGGAGTCATTTCTCCTGGCAAAAGAATTTTCTAAGATAAAGCAGCATGGTGTAAAAATGAAGGATAAAAAGCATTCTCAATCTGGAAATCAATGTTTTATGTGCAATACAATGCTATGGACATACCTGGGCTTTCTTTAAATTAACATTAAAATCAGTTCCATTAAGAATACTGACAAAATATAATTCCACATGATTTCTGAATATTATTGTAATTTAAGTTACTCTATTGTTATTTACCATCACAATCTTTCAAGCAATTTTTATCGACACAGCAGGGTTAATATCCAAAATATGCTCTAAAATACAAGCAGTGAGAAACACACTGCTAGTTTTAAAATAGTTTCTTTTCTCTGCACAGATGGATGACATACCACCACCATCTATCAGAAGAAACACCAAATGCAAGAACATCAAGAGTATTTAAAATTGTTTGAAATATCTCCTATAAAAAAATAATAATTAACAATGTCTGGAAAGAGGACTTACCAACTGGTGAAGGACTGAAATTCTTAGCACATCGTCAGCAAGGGGAAACACGAGATGTAATAATCTCTCTCAGAGTGGGATTCCCCTGTATCACATGCTTGTTTCTTCACTGCAGTAGCATGACTGTTTTCTTTTTATGACTTGGTTTAACACTGCCTTGTTTTAACCTTAGGCTAACAACATTTACATCAGTGGAAGGAGATTTTTCTCAAATTATTAAGAGACTGAATCAGCTGCAAGAGGGTGTAATGTCTACTTTTGAAATCTAAAAATCAAGAAAAGATTAAATTTTCTTGACAATGGTTTTGCAGAGGAATATGTCACAGGCAGCTCCACCTTTGTGAACATTCAAATTATAAAATAGTTATTGTATTCTGAATATTGGTATTAATTTAAAAATACATCTTATAACTCAGAAGCACACTAATTTTTTTTATCATAACAGGCCTGATTTCAAGATGACATAAAGCAAAACAATCAGTACTCTTCTAGCTAACATAAACAAGAAAGACAAGGTAGCAGACTGCCCAACTTGTTTTAATATACATAACAGACTTTGCAAAAAAATTCTTCGGTAAGCTAATGCACCCCTTAAGATCTTCCTAAGTTTGAGATGAGTGGAAAGTCATTGTGAGACTTCATTATTTGTAAATCAAGGTTTTAATGAAAAATATCTTTGATTTTGCAGCATGCCTGTGCAGCACTTCAGAAAAATGCTTTTTGACTCAAAACTGTCATGGCATGTCCAAATCATTCTGTTGGCTCTTCTGAAAAAAATTCCTTAGAAAACACTATCAATCCTCTGAATATACCACTGCCACTTCACAAATAATCCCTGCCTGTGCAGATTCAACAAACTTGTAATGAAAGTTCTCCCTTTCATACATAAATAAGATTTCTAAAAGCTTCTTATCAAATTTTTTATTTATCTGGAGAACTTTCCATGCCAAAATGCTTTGCAAATGAGAGTATCTTCAACACATACAAGCATCACTGCATTACTGAAAGGTCACCAGGTATAGTTCACGTCTTCTGGACTATTTTTTAACATTATAAATTCAGTTTATTAATTTCTAAAGAGTTCAGTTGCCCATAAGAGTTTCAACCTATAGAATATGAACTAAGTTTCCAAGATGTTTCATTTCCTTCGCAGGGGCTGGGGGTTCTTTGTCTGAGACACATTTCAGTGTTTCACTACACTGTTAAAGTAAATTTTTGCATTTCAGACATGGGCTGGAAGAAACAAATTTATTAAAACCTAGTCAATCTTCAGGACTATTTGAAAATTGATTACTCTAACCACGTGTTGAATGAAAAATATCACCCAGCATGTTAAGATAAATGTCTGGATACTAGGTCAGGTAAAAAGAGCAAGATATTGTCATCTGCAGGTCTAAGGGAAATGAAAAAGCACAACGGGGTTAGGAGAACCTGGCTTCAGTATGGCTCTTGGCATACTCTAAAATACCTTTAGGAGTTGTCTTCTATCATTCTTACACTACAGCACTTTAATGAAGTTGGAAACTGAACATTTAAAATAGTCACTATAAAGGAACTGGGGCCAGAATAAGGATTTTGTCCCAGGTGCTTGGACGCTATTGTGCTAGGTTAGATAGATATTTTTTAAAATTTGCTTGGAAATTACAGTTGTAACAAAATTATTGTATAAACAATTTTATTTTTCCTTTTTTTTTTTAATGAAGGAAGGGTAATGTTTATACATAAGACATCAGGTTTTAATGCTTCTAAGTGTTATTCTAGCACAAGACAGTACTTTCCATGTTCGTTTTTGCAGTGGATCCACTTCATCTGACTTCAAATGTCTTTGCAGTGTTCTGCATTAGTCTCCCATCCAAGCTTAAAAATCATGCTTTGAATATTACTAAGTTATAAGAATGTGGCTATAAAATACAAGCAAAGACTATTTTTCAAGATGAACTATTAATAAATGTTAAGTTCAGGAAATAATTTCTAAACAGCTGAGAATTTTAAAAAAATATAAGATTTGATCTGTATTTTTAATTTAATAGTTCTCCAAGTAAATCAACAGCCACTGATGAGGAGATCTTCAGCAAAATCTTCCATTGTATTTAAAAACTCCTGACAAAATGTACATGCTGTATTTGAAGGCCACCACTCAATCCAAGTGCTAGAGTCCAAAGGGTACTGGAATCTAAGAAGACAACAGAAAATGATAATTTGCTGCTAAGATTTGAGGAAGAAAATGTCAAACAAAAAAAAATTACAGTATGAAATTGCTTGCTTTGTGTTTGTAATCCAGTTTTAAATCTACCCATCTGAAAACACATTGTGTCACTATTGGTTGAACTAATGCTTAAAAAATTAAATCAATTACATATTACATAAGAATTATTAGATACAAATGCTTGACACTTCAGAGCACACTAAGATTAAATCTCTGCATAGTCTGATAGTTAATTGCTTACTTGAAATTGTAACCAATGCTTATCTTTAAGGCTTCTTTTCCCATGATCAAATACTGCTCTCCTGGGCTCAATTCAACATCCGTACAGGTCTTCTTTTTAACAAAGGTTATTTCATTATTTTTTTGAGCAAAAGCCTGCCCTGAAATAGAATGTCAACAATTGGAAAATTTCATACGGAGAATTTCCAGTAACTTATATATTAGACAGAAAACACCAAAACGTTCGACAGGACAGCAGGGATCTATGTGCCACTAGTTATATAACAAGAAAATCTGACGATACAAAACATGTTTCTTGTGAAAGATTTTTTTTAATTCAATCTGAATGATAAATAGGCTTTGTGCACATGAAATAATTTGATATTAGAGTAATTATAAGGACATATTGGGTGCTTAAGCTCAGAGGAAAAATGCATGAATATCAGCTTCAGTTCCACAGGACCAACGAGCAGCTACCTCTCCCAAAGGTAAGTCAGTGAGTGCCCAAGAACATTCTGAAGTCCTTTCTCCCAGAAGCAGAAACATGCCCAAACTACAAAAACCTGAGAGAAGTTAAGGCACGGCACACCCTTGCATGCTACCCCACTTCAACTGTTGTATATACAGGAAGGGAGGGCATTCTGTGGAATGAACGAGACATTTAAACAACAGCTCGCAACTGCACTAATTGATTTTGGAATACGTTCACCTTGCTTTTGTCATAAAAGACATTTAACTGATTACAGTTTAGGTTTGTTAATAACAGCTATAATCCAGAAAAGCTATTTAAAAGCATCAAACCAAGGCTGCCCTTCTCACGGCACAGAAGAATTCTCAAAGGCTGTATTTGAGGCTGTGGTTTTCTGCTCTCATGAAATGACTAGGTTTGACGCTGATTTTTGTCAGCTGCTTCAGTGGTCTCAACCACACAGCTTTTACTCTAAATAAATTGTTAAATGGATTAAGGACAGGACACTCACCTCTTTTATAGAGATCCAGAAGAGCTGCAGAATACTTTACAAAATAACCTTCTTCACTGCGAGACAAGATGTTCACTTTATAAACTGCAGAACGACACAAACTTTCTGTTATCCCTTGTTCCTGCAATACATACTAAATGTCTTACAGATGCTCAGATGGAGAATATAATGTCCCTTTACAATACTAATTTCTGGGAAAATGATGGCTATAGCTATACACTGCAGGGCTAACATTAACAAGTTCTACCCATGCTCTCTCATCTAATGCCCCACAACTTCCTTCCTCTGACTCCAAAGCCATATGCTCCTGTTACAATGGTACCCAGCAAGAGAAACACAGTGCTCATTAGCAGAACTCATCAGATCAGGCTCACTGGTGCACTAACCCTGGGTACCTGACTTTTATTCATCAGAGGGGATGGGCAGCACTTACGCTTCTCTGCTCCAGTAAGTCACCTTCATCTACTGTATGCCACTGCCAAGCCTTCTGAATTTTAATCACTAAAGATCTAATTGGAGCAAAATGTTTTGCAGCAGTAGTAAACAAGTAAATATTTCAGTCAGAGTAGGTGAAATAAGTAATGACAATTCAAATATTACCATACGCAACATCATTCCGGCACGCAGCTTTTCTCCTGGTATCAGCCGTTATTGACCCATCTAGTCTCTCTTTCATGTTACTACACTCAGCTACATTGAGACAGGAAAAAAAACAGTGTTAAGACAATGTCATCACATGTCCTCAAATAAAACATCATGAATCTCTACCTCTTTGGGATAATCTACTATAACAGAAAAACACTGTAATTATTGGATTGCATGCTGGAACAACGAATATTTAAAATACAAAATAACACCCTCAATCACCTGAACTTAATCCAGTCAGACATCCCTGATCATACTGCACAGATTTTAAAAAAAAAAATTTTTAAATGTAAAATTTGGAGAGGACAAGAGCTGTATTCTTATGAGGACTACTTTTTCCCTTGTGTTTAGTGTGGTTTTGTCCAAAGCACTACACTTCCTAAGTTATGTGGGAAAACATCTTAAAAAAAAGTTTACCTTCCATGCATTTGCATTCATCTCCTTCACACAATCTCACAAGTTTCTCATTTCCATAGGGGTTATAAAATATAGTGCATCTTTTATCTAGAAGATCCAAAAAGAAATAATAAAGGCATATAGAAAATCAAAGTCCAAGAGATCAGCACAGAAATTTTGCAAGTCAAAAGTTACCTGTGCTTAAAATAACAAAGACAAAAAAGTTGTTGAAGAAGGAAAAATGTCTTTAAGGAGGAATAAAGTTAAAAGACAAACATGAATTTGAAGACATAGAACACATACCTGGTGCATGATATTCATATACAGTGAACGTGGCAGGATTTAGCATTCCAACCCGGAAAAGCTCACTTATTCGGAACCCAACACAGAGGAAATTATTAGCTGGCACCTATTTGAAAGACACACGAATTAAGGAGCTCTAAATGAAACAAAATTATTCCAAAGAGGTAAAGTAGTGCTTACAGTTATGAAAAGGGTAACATACAGAGTCTATCTGCAGAATAACATGCCCATCTTTTATCTCATAGTCTGCTATCAACTGATCAACTCCACTTGCAAGCTGTAGGGGAGAAAAACAGAGAGAAATCTTTTATACAAGTTAAACATTTATAGCTTCTGATGCTACCAAAAATCCATAATCTAGATTTAGGTAGATTATTCTCATTAGTATTAGATGGGTTTAGAAGCAATGAGGATATAGATACAAATCTGCACTACTACTCTAACAGAAAAAAGATGAAGACCAGTAAATACCATAGTTCTGTCAAAAAAAAAACTTCAGTAAAAGAAAAACGTTCTTTAACTCTTACAGTAGATAAGTCTTCTGTATTTGCATCCAGTCCACTAACCAAACCTATGTCCATCACGGCATGAGCAGACCCTGATTGTGGCTCTCTCACACTGGGCCTGTACCTAAAATACATTAAAAGGAGTATTAGTTAAACATAACTGAAATCAAAAAGAAATCTTCAAGTGTGACCCCAGAAAAACCTAAGGAAAATTCTATCAACATTTATACCACAGTAAACCCATGATGAAGCAAAATATTTCAGATAAATCATTTCAGATTTATGCCAATATCATACTTGAAGAAGCTTTTATTAATCCTTGTGTTCCAGGAGAACACCTATGTAAATTAAAGAAAAACTCCCTCCCAAAAAGATCATGACCTTTGGTTCTAATTCTGTTTACACACATGCATACAAGTGAAGAAACAGGAAGAAAAGAAGATCAGAAGACCAGGTGTAATTATTAACAAAGTAATTTTAATATCTTAAAAAATAAAAAGAAATTTAATATAAGTACGTAAATTAATGTAACATTAAAACAATAGCTAAGAAAAACCGAAAGACCAGAAAGCATTTGTAACATTCTTAGATTAATGTCATAATGCGTACATGGACTGACAGTGCATTTGCTTTGCACTGCTCCAATTCCTTAATGTGTCAGCTGGGAATTCCACCTTTGCAAGGAGGAGCGTTGAATGTTAGGAAATCCAAGACATTTAGAAACAGCGTTTAGTTAAATGAAACCTTCAAATGCAAAGCATTGGCTCAATCACTGGGGAAAGAAAAAAAATCAACCAACCAAAAACCCCATCAGCTGTACTTACTTTGCACAAGCCTCTAAGCGCCCGAGTGGCTCACCATCTTCTTTTGTGTAACCTTTTCACATCAAGTAGAGTCACATAAGTGATGTTATAACACTTTAGAAGCAGCAATGCAAAATTCTCATAAAGCATTTTTATAAATGAAAGGTAATTCTTCAAATTGTTTTGGTGGCTATTTTTATAGGAACTCATTGTCTATCCAGAAACCAGTAACATTATACTTCTTCTATAATTTTGGTGAAATGACAGCTTTAATATACTTTATTGTGTACTTATGTTATTAAAACGACTTCATGGCACAAGCTCTGAATGTGGTTATATACCCTGTCCTAACTGGAGTAGAACTCTCAGTACTTCGTAGAACTCACTGTAAACTCCCCCCACCCCCATCATACTTCTTTCTTCTGCTAGAAGTTTGTATTCCTCAGTCGCCCAACTGCAAAACTCTTCCATAAATGAGTAAAACTGCACCTAACAGAAATACATTAAAAATTAATTCTGTTGACAAAAAGGCTTGAAACTTTAGTTTCAAGAAGGGCTAAAAAGGCTTTTAGCAATTTATTTTCCAGTTTTGCATTTAGAAAGTGGCAGAATTTATTACAGTTTCATTTTTAATAAGAAACATTTTGTTAAACAAAGTGAGGTTTTTTTTTCCCTCCCTCCCCTGCACTGACCTGAGTAATAATATTTAAAACCATATTAACACTTTACCATCATCTCTCTTTGGAACAATCTTCAATTCAAAGTTGCATGACTCTTCAGAAGTACCGATTGTACTATATACTGTCCTCACCTATATATGGACAAATAAATTAAAACAGAAGCAGCAAACAATCCTCAAAGCTGTCGTAAGACTGTGAAAACTCATAATATGGAGAATATAATACCAGCAAAACCAAGTCTGTACAGCATGATTAGTTTTGATGGATGCAAAGCAGAATAAATAAATGATAGCACAGAAAGAAATAGGGAATTCTTGAGCTAAACCACACCACTCCTGCTGGTTGTATTTACAAGACTAAAAATATTATCCAAACAACTCCTGATATTTTGTGAATAGAAATATTAGTACACAAGACTATGTACATTTCAGATGTTAAGTTTGATGCTAGAAGATGCTACAAAAGATTAGGAGAAAATATATAATGGCAACAGCCTAATATTTAGGCATACAAAAATTATTCCTTTAAATATTGCAAGAAAAGAGTTTCTCAATGACGTCGCTTAATAAACTAAGAGTAAACACCAGAATAACAGAGAATTGAGCAGCTTCTCCAAATTGATCACCAACCTTGGCTTTTCCCTGTCTGGTTGTCTAAGCAGAGAGAGTAACAGCTGATGAGTATTCAAACTCAGCTGATCATCTATTTAGATTTATGGAACAGACAACCTCTTATGAAAAGGAAGGAACTTCACAACGCCTCTCACATTAGCCATAACTCATGCAATGGCTTGTACTTAATCTAAAATCTAGCCAAAATGACATCCATCACTTCAGTCTGAAGGTAAGGGCAACAAATGGAATAGTTTATAAAAAAATTCAATTTATTTTTCAATGTTGATATTAAGAAACTGGAGATTCTATTTGAAAAAATTGGTTGCATGCTTACATTTACTGTAGCTATGCCGCTGCTGCTTCCAGTGCTTACATATATGTCATCATCCAAAGGTACCTAAAGGTTTGATGCCAAACAAAAAGTTATAAGTTAACAATAAAGATAGGGCTATTAACAAAAATTCAGGTCAGGTGATCTGCTTATCTTTTCTACATTTTACATAAATATTAAGGCCTGATGCTACAAACAGATTCTACGAAAAAAAACTTCATAGGAACAAGCAGAGATATTAAATTCAAATGCATAAGCAAAGTCCTTAAACATCTGCTATACCAAATTACTACCAATTTATTAAAAGAAAATGTAATTTTAGTAGCAATTTCAAAGTTCAAATAATTAATTAGCAGGTTGCTAAGAATTCTGCTTTCACTTTTCAACAGCGATACTACTCACTGTCATAGTTCTTCCCACGAAATTATCTTCTGTCAGTTTAAATAGATTAAGGTCTCCATGGTTTTTGTATGCTATCTTAACATTCATGTCCAAATCCAGCCGCTTCACAAGAAGGGAATATTCAGTCAAGGCCTCAAGGGCATTAATTGTGTCCTGCCAGAAATAAATTGTAAAGAATTAATTCCAGAAATTAAAAAGAAGTGAAAATATATTACAAAGCAATTTATTTACTGCCACTTAAGCATGACTACAAATAGTGGCAACCATTACTAGCAACACTGCACTTACGAGGCATAGATGTATTTGTGCAATTTACAGAAATTCATGCAAGTACTAAAAAGGAAGCAAGGAAACAGCAACAAAAAAACACAGGACTCATCAGTTTCTTCACAGATTTTTACTAATTTTTTAAAAAGGGAGGTTGCATGAATTGCAATATTCTATATAGTACGATTAGTTGATAGTGTATTACAAATCTGGCAACTTTCACTTGATTTTTAGCCTATTCATGCACACTAACAGTCATTTGATACTAGTCCCATACATAGGACTAGTTGTCTATGTGGTCTTCTAATGATATTATCCTCTTAAGACATCTCAGATTGTGTTACTTGAAGAATGAGAACAAAATATTTAAAAGCTCACCTGAGTTGAATAAAATCCTCCACCATATCTTTGTTCTTCAGACAACCATTTGATGATTGGATTAGCATAGTCTTTGTCCCCTCTTAGCAAAGTGGTAAGCAAGGCATATGCTGTAGTTTCAACCATTTGTGCAGTAACAGAGTTGGGAGTGTGTTGGTCTACAGTTTTGAAAGTATCTTTCCAAAAACGATAAATAGGAGGGTCACCTACAAAAGCATAAAAGGAAGGTTTCAGATTGAAACATAGCAACAGCTGTCTCCAGACTAAACAAGGTGAACTATTGCCTGCTCAGGTCAAAGAGAGAAGGAGGAACTCACTCTGCGTTTAACAGGAGGTGAAGATATATTTCTCTTACACTAGTAAGTCTAACATTTAAACTAGAAATGGATGATAAACAGACCTGATGCAAAACATCTGATGCATATCCAAATATTGCTCATCCTGAACAGTGGTAGAGTAGCCAAACAAACAAAAATACAGATTTTAATTTTTTTTTTCAAAGCCACTTTCAACAGACATGACAAAGCTTTCCTATTACAGTAGAAATAGTTACTTGTCAGAGAATAGTCTGAGTCCCTTGTCTGTGACAAAATACACTAACAAGGAACAGCGTTCACAGGAGACTACAAAGTTCCTCATCAACGAGTGAGAAATTGAGAAGAAAATCCAACACAACAAAACCTAGGGCAGTGACAGATATAATGAAAAATTCCACTCTGAGCCAAGGGAGAGAGTGGACACATCATAAGGATGAGGAGGCAGAAAAAAGTAATCCACTATGGACACCTGCATAAAAGGAAAACTTGTAGATAGAAGAAATGTGATAAAATGGGGAATGACAGATGCCTAGCTGGCTTGCATACTGATAAAGAAGTTGTACTGTCGAAAAGCTGAAAGCAGGATTCAATCTAGAAAAAACGCATGGCCACACAAGACTAAAAATTCACCTTTGCCAAAGCAAGCATCATTGAAATTCACTCTCCAAGTAGTGCCATCACACTAGAGAATTCAAAAATACTAAAAGAACAGCCTACCTGAGAGCCAACTACCGTACAGACTCAGAGTTTAATAATACCTATGACAGATGCTTCCTTCTTCAGTGCAGAGAACGCCGATCGTGCAGACTGGTGGTTCAAATCCACAAGAGCTAAAGCATATGAAGTTATTGCCATGGTAAAGGGGCTTTGAGCAGACTGCACATTTTTCATCAGATAATCGCCTGCTTTATTTTTAGCATCATGGATTTTCTGAAAAGATGAACAGGATACAGGTTACATCTATTAGGCTTATTTTTAAAGAAACACATCTAGCAAGACAATATAGGTATATATAGTATCTTCTACAATATATCTTATAATAAAGTGATCCAGAATTTCATTATTGTTCTTTTATTGATTTTGAAAGACAAAGACTAACAAAGCAAATACATCTTAATCTTTGAAATTAAAAAAAGCCTCTTGATTCTCTTGATTTCTTTGAACAAATGTTAAAGAAAATGGAAGAAATTAGAATCCCAGAACATGACTGCTGAAAGAAAAAAATATTATTTACCTGAGTAGGACATATTTTAATTGACTTTTCAATTCCAATAATAGAAAATGCTGTGAGATACAAAGATTTTTCTTTAGCTTCTCTAGGCAATGTACCCTACAAAATCAAATATGTAAATATAATTAAATAGAAACAACAGTTAATTCAAACAAATAGAACTTTTTTACAGTTTAGATGAGGAAACAAATAGAAATTCCTGTGAGAAATATCAGTTTGGTTTAACATGAAAATACATTGACTCTTTTGAGGGTAATGACTTATTTGTAAAAGAGACAGACCCAGGGCCTTTACACTGTAAAATCAACCTACATGTTTTTTTCTAAACATTAAGAAGTGGCAAGCAGGTACTTTTAGTGAGAAAACAGAAAGGTTTGCAAGATTGTGATGTTCTTTAAATTAATTCAGAAAAATGCAAAGGTAGTAAAATTATCTTGAATAGGTCTTCTGGTGAAAATGCAGCCTAAAACTTACCTTGCATTCCTAAAGCACATTACCTCCTGGTGACTTCAGCTTTTAGTGTGTACGCACAGAAAACGTTTGGTTTTCGTACCTGTAGTTTCACTGGTTGGTAATTTGAAAATTCACTGAATGACCCATCTGGCATTTGACAGTCATCAATCAACCATAGAAGGGAATTACAAATAGAAATTTGATCAAGATTTATATATTGATTAACTTGTCCGAGAATCCTTAAAGCAAAAGCTGTCAACCTGCCAAGGAAATCAAACAGATCGTATTTGTTTCGATTAGCAGTACTACCACATCGCTAGAGGCTGGACAAAAATTTGCACTAGTTATGATTTAGTTATGCTACACATTCCCACAGTTCAAAGAAATATTGCAGATGAATTTTGAATTTAATTTAACAAATGGGCAATGGTTACTCAGTTTTAAACTAGGATCAGATTCCATGTTTCAAGATATGAACTCATTACATGCCCAGAAGGTTACTTTTTCCAATGCACAGAACTTAAGGAAGATGCTCCTAATCATTGGCCCAACCTGCAGACGCAAATAAAAGGTCTAGAAAGTGAAAACAAGGAATCAAAAGGTATTATTCAAAGTTGTAAGCACCATTTAAATCTACCATCAAGCTCACCTCTCATGCTTACTAGAAAGTATCACTCTTTGAAAATTAGTTATAACATGAAAGCAAAGGAGTGAAACAAGCTTTTTCCATCCATTCTCATCCAAAGAACTTTTTAACTCACCACGTGCTAGCTTGCCCGTTCTTCCACATGCTATATGAGAAGTCAGAATTTCTGAATGACAAGATGCTTACAATTCCTAAGGGATATATTAGGCAGAAAATAAATTATTAAAAGAGATTTATATTAAAATTGTACTTGTTTGCTCAGATATATTATCTTTCTCATTCAGCAAGGTTCATGCACCTCTACAACTCTGAAGCAAGAGAAGAAATTATGTTTTTCTACCTTCTTTCATCTTCCTCCTCATTTGAGTTCTTGAAGTTAAGGTTTCAGGACCTAGCAAATGCCAGTTATTTGACTCTTCCAAGTAGCGAAACACATAAAACACTGGGGCAATACTCATAAACTCTGCCTCTGCACTGCCCTTTGGCAGATCAGTAAGAAGACTAAGACCACTAGGACTGAGGACTGTGGCAATCGCTTCACCCATAAGATGTCCTGTGGAAAGAAAACAAAAAGTTATTTAAATGAGAGATCATGAAAGTGAATCCAAGGGCAGAATCAATCGGACTTATACTAATAAGCAATCATTCTATATGAAGTATTTAAAATTCTACACAAAAAGGTGATCTGGAAAGCGTTTTCTCAAAAGTGGGAGAATCTAGAAATAAATTCAGATAGATGTGAACAAAGGAATAAGAAACAGGAGAAAAAGAACATCTATCCAGAATGTACATATGGACTAGACTAAAAGTTTCAATTCAATTTACCTTTTACACTGACACTTCTATCAATTTTTGTTTTAGGAACCAGATTGAGTGGGATTTTATATCGAAATTCTTGGCGTCTCTTGATTGAACCTACAATTGAAAGTGGATATATATCATACCGCACAATCTAAATCAATACATGATACAGATGTGATAGCCAGATCTAAAGGTCACAGCTATCTGAGAAGTCAGCAACAAAAGTACCTATGATAACATGAAAACTCGAAATGTTCCCAAATGCACGTGCAAACTATATCATCCTTTGAAAAAGAACACATGCAAGCACTTCAACCTTTCTTTTGACTTTTTTGTTAGGAAAATAATCTGATCTGGACCTAAACTTTGCGGTGGTTTCAGATTCATCTCTGATTAAATTAGAATATATTCTATTTTCATTAATAAAGCACCTACTAACTGGTTTTCAAGCACACTGACAAAAGTTTAGTATTATATCATAGTAAAAGATATGTATAAAGGTTCCTTTAAGAAATGAATCTAAGTATTTTTTTGAAAGACTAGCTATTTTGAGATGGGTTTGTTAGCCAGTGACAGAAAAGGAAATCCTTGGAAAGGACATATGAAGAATACTTCAGGAAGGAGAAATGCCAATTTTTTCACATTACAGAAAACTTTATCATCATGAGTCAAGAAGATGAAAAAATAAATAAAGACATTATACAATCAATTCTCTTACCATAAACACCCTGTGGATCCAAAGTGAAACCTGCATGGAGTTCTTTCTTAATGCCTTCTGGCTGAAATCATTAAGAGGAAAGAAGTAGAAATTAAACCACTTTTCCTTAATAAAATACATCAGCTGAAACAACAGTATTTTTGTATTCTACATCCTTTTCTGTAGTTGAGTTTTACTTAACAGTTCTACATCTATTCTGCATACACTTAAACTAGTGTTCTATCTCCCAAAATGATTGAGAAAATTTAACAAAATATTTAAATAAAAGCTTATGAAATTATAAAATGACAAAAAAGTGTCTTTTGATGAGGCATACTTAAGCAGTTGCAAACCTGAACCAAGTGATTTAGAATACAGTGTTCTCCTTGCTCACTAAGTTATAATTTATCTGTCGATCTAATCTTTCTGACAATTCTTACATGCAAGGTTTAAAAATGTGCACACTCAAATACTCAGTCATGCTTTTTTCCACTGCATGCCCCTCTGTGAAATAAGTGATATCATGTGATATTTTGGATTCTGATAATATTAAAATAAAGCAATATTTATCTATTGATTTAATATATTTTTATTTCTTGTGGCTGAATCAATATGAAATTCAAAAACACTCCAAACATTTTGATTTTTTTTTCTTACCATCACGCGTAATGTTTTAACTACAGTTTCACTGTTCCTGGCCGTCAGCAACGTGAAGTTGACAGTGTGCAGTCCTAATTCCAAAGGAAGTATTCTGAACGTAACTGGTGATGAAGAACCAGCATCTAGATTCTTAAAATTACAATGGCGCATCCTCGATCCAGTAGTTGCAGAATCTCCAAAAGAACAGATTCCGTTTCCAGCTGCTATTTTAACACAGAACTGAAATGTTGAAAGATTTTAAATCTTTTACTTTCATGACAGGGACAACACCAGAGAAATATTAAAGCCACTGAAATACTATAATGAACATTCTATGACTGCAATACTACTTTTCTGTTTACAATGAGCAGGTGTTACTAACTTTGCAACTACTATTACGTGCACCAGAGACACACTAACCAATGTTCATGAGCAACACCAGGGAACCACCATCCTGGGCCTCATACACAAACCTGCTTCATACACACACCTCTGCATGCTATACTCAGGTTTCTTCAATAACAATTTCGCATTTCTGTTTGAATGTACAGCCTTAAAACTAGTCCTTTTATATTAAATCCCTAGACAATGTAATCTGCGAGCCCTGGAGCAGGTAATTCGAGAAGTCCCATCAGTTTTTGGCACTGTGTCCAAACAATTGGAACAGAAAAATTGTGTAACTTTCATGAGGCAAAGTTGCTAGGGAAGAGCATGACAACATTGTAATCAGTGGAATGGCTGGAAATGAAACAATTAACGACTGGATTTAATTGTTACATAGTTACACAGAGCATAGGTAACACTAGCTGAAGAACTGGAGAAATCTGATCCAAGGATTTGTTTGTACTGGATACTCCCAGGGGAAATGCTTTTTTAGTTGATTATGTGAATCTCTCTGTAGAACTCACTAAGACAAATTACCTTAATTGCCGTGGCTCTATGGTTATAAACTGATCCTTTTAACTCTATTTGTTCCCCTCGCACCACAGAATAAGGAACATAAACGCTCAGGAAGAGATCTTTTACAACTTGCACTTCCAATGGCGCAGCAACACATATACCTAAGAAAATTCAAAACACAAAAGCAGGCTATCTTATCCACCATTCTGATAAACAAGTTTGAAGAAGTCTTCACGTGCTTGCCACCTTTACTGGTCACTTATCATTTTTCACTATGGGCTTTGAAGCTGTTCAAGCTTTTTTAAAAGTCACCAGGCTCTTGCTTCCTGTTCCAAGTTGCTCTCTCCCACCCTTCACACACACTTGCTGACATATCAGTACTTTGGGCTGCTTCTCCTTCTTCCCAAAGTGAGAAACAAATTTTCTGTTTGGACTACCATATCTATCAGAAAATTTGTTTCTTCCTCTCCTCAAGTCCCTCAGCTATTGATAGCAGGAGACTGTGAAGCTGTGCCAGGGAAGAGTCACTCACTAGTTATTCTTTTATTCTTAGACATTTATTATGGGCCACTGCCAAACACAAATAGGCTTTGTTTTCCCAGACACTTAGAATTATACCAAGAAACTAAGTAATTTCCTTTTCCTAAAATACATATTTTGATGCTTTCTTTTCCTGTTTATCTAGCAGAAAATGAACATTTTGGAACATATGTGTCAACTGCAATGAGAGGTACTGCAAAATCCAAATGGAAAAGCTCCCTAATTCCTTAGCTACAATCTAATCAGGTTGCAGCACCTACCTTTATCAGAAATGCCAACACCTTGTATTTCCCACGTGGTCAGCGAATCAGGCAAGGTGACAGACAGAGTCTTTGACCTGTGTTTAGAAGTGTTTATGCATTATCAATAGCCATCTGGTAACACCAACAGCTAATTGACCCAAAGACAGTACATGCCCAGAGCAGCTCCTGTATCTGAGAGTCTTAGGTAAGACAAGATATGAGAGCACATTTAGAAAACACAGCTTCTGGATTTTTGTTTGAATATACTTGGTTTTAGCTGACTTTACAGAAGCTGGTGTTTAGCAAGGTCGAAAGTGAAAGGAAAAGTGACTCAATGATCTGGGCACCAGGCAGCACATCCTGCATGGAGGAACACATGGCAGGAAGAGTTTGTTTGTATAAGGCTGCATTTTAGCACACATCTTGGGAACAACTAAGGCTACCCAGCTCACCTCAGTTTTAGCATTTACTTTCTAGAAAACTGATGACTAAGTTGGTAACTGATTTCAGAAAAGTAGTACCTTGGGGAAACTTGGTGAACTTCCCATAACCAGCTTTCAGGGAAGTAGCTACGAACTTCTGCCTCATCTAGTTCCAAGAAAGCCTCAAAATCTGAAGAACAGAAATAAAGAAAATAAAAAAAGAAACCCAAACCACCTGCCAACGGCCTTCCACCAAAGGCTTCAAAATCATTATATTTTTCTTTTGTGATACTCTATTCTGCTCACTTGACTCAGGTTAGTCCTGATAAAAGAAAAAAGGTATCTCAATTCCCTCAATCAAAAGTTTGTGTTAATCCCACCTGACCTATTCACACATGTGAATACCAATCCAATACCTGCACAGCAAGGACAAGCAATTATAGGGAGAGTATGGGAGACAAGAAATTTCACACTCCCACCAATCTTTCCTGAGATGTTACCAATTGGCTGTTCTGGGTCTGGGCAAAGGATTCAAATTTAGAATTCAAGTTTAGCATTGCCTTCAGAGGCAATAATGATCTCTTGTAGCAGTTCTGCTTGTTCTAAGTACGGGTGAAAAGAAGATATCTCTTAGAATAACGAGCTGATCTCCTCCCCTCTTTAGGGGTATACAACCAAGGTCTTTGGAGACTGGTAAAATTCTTCCTGAAATAACCCTCACAGACAATAGGGAGGGGTTAGTAGATTAACAAAGCTATCACCTCTATATTTACCCATATTTTCCTGGAAGTGTTTCACTACACATCCATGGGAGAGTTAAAGCTCTTGTACTTACGCATTCTTGCCAATATTAGAAGCTTATTAGGCTCCTCCTCCCTCAGTCTGTTTGCAAATTCACAGCAATCTCTGAATGCAGAAATGCACTTTTCGCTACTCCGAATTCGCTGAGCTCTATCGCTGCAAGTCTCAGAGACTGGATATGCTTTTACTCCAGCCATGCAGCATTTCCGAATTTCTGGATGTACGTATTTGGATGCTGAAAAAAATAATAAAATAGCTCCCTTCCTTGAGATGAAGTTTTTATTTCCAAATGCATCTTAGCTCATTACACTGAACTTTTTTAAAAATTTGCTGAATTTCAATGAAGGTACGCATTTAGGGATGAACATGAACTTTTCATTTTTCAAAAGCTAGTGACACACACTTAATAACTACTATTCTGAGTTAAAAATATAAATTAGGTAAGAGGAGTTGTATTACATTTTAAGATTTAACTGTCAAAGGTTCTTCTGACAGGCTTGGTCCCTGCCAGGTGGTCATGGGGAAAGACTGCCATATGGTAGTACTGTGAGTTTGCAATCTAGGTCTCTTCAGAAAAAGAAAAGGTCTTAAATGTATGCTGTATTTTCACTGTGTACGTAAATCTTGCCAACTTCAAACTCAGCATAAGGCTAAGAGGCTTTATAAATAGGGTCCTCTTTAAAGTCATCTTCCATAATTGCCAGTCTCTCTCTCCACTACATTAAGTTAACAACAATAATTAAAAGTAGCACGCAAACACTTAACACCTTCTTTGAGTATCCGCTCCTTGAAGTCAGAACGTTTGGTTCTTAAAACTTCATTGCAAGTTTCACCTGTTCAAAAAATAAATAAGTACAAAAGACATGACCTTTTTTGTAACAGCATACCCCACTTAAAAATAATTCCATAAAACCACATTCCAAATTTGGGACACTTTTTCTATTTACTATTTTAATTACATAAAAGTATTTTCATTTCAATTACTGTAACTGATACACAAGTCATAATGTTTTCCTCCCTCAAAAGTAATTAGTGTATGCATTCCCTATTAATTTAAGTAAGTTCCAACATAGTAACCAAGAGTCATAGTAGAATATTTCAGAAAAGAAAATACACAATTTTATGCTTAAAATGAAGGAATATACCTGCTTCATTTGAATCATCAGCATTTGCATTAGTTAAAAATGTAAGCCCAGCCATTCGGAAGACATCAACGTTGTTCCGTCCTCCTCCAGCGCCACACCCAAGGTCACTCTTTTCCAAATGTAGCATTATCTGAGGAAAAACACAGCAGCAGCTAACTAAAATGTGGAACGTATCACATGATGAATGAGACAGCTAGACTTGCAGAAAGGCCACTTTAGTCTGGAAGATATCCTCACAACACACAATAGCAACGTGTTTCTCTTTTGTGGCTACTACTTAACTTTTTCCATTGCTCTCTTTCCTCTTCCTGTGACTCCATATACTGCCTTGTCAATAGATGACAAAGCAACAAAGGAACTGAATTGTGTTTTCATGTTCAGCGATACAACTTCTGCTGGATTCAGTATCTCTTTGCTTGATTGCAGCTTAAGCTATAAATTGAAAAAAAAAATTGGTAATTTTGAAAGCACATTGTTCCAAAATAAATGCATCTGGCGGCAGACACTTTAAGAAGTGTTAAAGAACTTGTGTGATTCCAAGATAAAATCTGATCATAAAATGAATGCATACCCACAAATTTTAGTGCTTATTTTGCTACTCACATCAAGACTATTCCCACACTTCTGTTCCACATTCAGCCAAACTGAATCAGCTACTAACTCAGCAGTTTCTTCTCCCATGACTATGTAGTAAACAATAAGACGTGCTGAAGGAACCATTTCTTGGGTTATCTGAAAAGTTAGATGTTCATATTCCAAATCCTTAATTCTCTTCTGAGTTCCAAAGCTTACTATCTTCCCTTTTGAGATGATCTATAATAGAAAAATGATGGGGAATAAAGAAGTCACATTTTATATTTAATATGTTTCTCACATGGAGTAATTACTTGCATGTAGATACAATCCAAGACACACAAAAATGCACTAGGAACCAGTAGGTCTAGCTCAGGGGAAGGTAGCTCTCTCGCTTATCCCCTAAGAAGTGCTATCGCTCCACATCTTTCTCTTCCTCTCTATTTCAAGTCCTGAAATACCTCTTCAGACTAGCACTATTTGTTCTTAATCACAGTCTACGTCAGATGAGAACTCAAAACAATGGAGACTTAATGTATAATGTAAACATGAGACCGTTAAAATTTTTTATTATAAGACTGACATTGTATATGGAAGGAGCATGTATTTTATGCTGAGGATAGTTCTTGATTGTTGAGGTTTTCATCTACGACAATATATTAAATCAGAATTCCATATTTTATGTGGAAACATCTGTTACTTACCAAATAGCTGTACTGATGTATTTTATTAACATACTGACTATGTGGATATACATTAATATTTATGAAATCCCCTACTTCTACTATTTTGTGGTTTGAAGCCCAGTCAATATATAGATAACTCTGACTTAATGATGAATAAGCTTTTGCTTCATAGGATTTGCTTGCTTGGTTTTCATCTGAAAGATGTGGATCTGCAGTTTTTACCTGAAAAGATAATAAAACGTCTGAAAATTTTTTCAGTAAAGAAGGAAACAAAAACTGTTTGTCCTGACTTCTGACTAGTTTAAGTACAGAATTATACTCAAGAAAACAAATAACTACAATATTAAAAGCATTCTACAACATATTATTCAGAGGTATTAATAAATTAAAAGACAACTCAACTGATAAATATCAATTCAAATATAAAATGGTAATGCAGAAGCTTGCGCATAAAGAAATAGAGCAGAAAAGGTTAATGATATGCCTCCCTACATAGCAAGGGAAGCATTCTCAGAGATTTGTTTTCACACGATTAGTTTAGATTTTTTATTTAATATTATTATATATATTT
>NW_010112161.1:0-970 GCF_000699245.1 Pterocles gutturalis
TCTGGGACCTCCCCTGTTAGCCAGGACAGAATTCTTGGGTAAAAACTAAACCCAGCAGAACTTTTTGACATTAACTAGAAAAGACCACCTTTAATGCCATAGAGCTTTGAGTACACCAGTTAGGAAGGGAGACCAACATAGACTGTGAGGACAGATCCTACAGAGAATGATCTCTTGAGGGCAAACACCATAATACCAATAATGTTTTATACATTTGCTTTCATTTTTGCTATGAAAGTCCAAAGTGCAGCAAAAATAACTTTACAAAAGTTGGGTTCTAATTTGAATGACCTAGAGCTGCACTGGACAGTAGACTGTACTAGGGATTTTGTTTCCTTGCTAAACATAATGGAATCAGTTTTTGGTAGGGTTGGTATTTATAACAGGACATCTAAGTTGTCACTCATCTCATACAGCATCAGGCTGGTTACAGCTAAGCCCTTAACCTTATGAGCAGCATAACTGTAAGATGACACATACTCTTTCACACACGCGTGGAGGAAGGTTTCACAGAATGACTGAATCACAGAATGTTAGAGGTTGGGAGGGACCTCGAAAGATCATCTAGTCCGATCCCCCTGCTGGAGCAGGGACACCTAGATCAGCTCACACAGGAACGCATCCAGGTGGACTTTGAATGTCTCCAGAGAAGGAGACTCCACAACCTCTCTGGGCAGACTGTTCCAGTGCTCTGTCACCCTCACCGTGAAGAAGATTTTTCTCATATTCAAGTGGAACCTCCTATGTTCCAGCTTGAACCTGAACCCATTGTCCCTTGTCCTATCACTGGATGTCACAGAGAAGAGCCTGGCTCCATCCTCCTGACACTCATCCTTTACATATTTGTAAACATTGATTAGGTCACCCCTCAGTCTCCTCTTTTCCAAGCTAAAGAGACCCAGCTCCCTCAGCCGTTCCTCATAAGGGAGGTGCTCCATTCACTTAATCATCTTTGGGGCTCTGCGCTGGA
>NW_010112162.1:0-2932 GCF_000699245.1 Pterocles gutturalis
CTTAATGATTCCATGATTCTATGATTTTTCTTCTATGATTCTATAATTCACTAACCTTGAGCTGGACTAACTTATGAGCAGGAGGAGACCTGCATCTGGAAAGACTCAAGGTCTGAATAAAGGGTAGGCAAGGGAGCCTGAAATCTGGGAATAGCCTTTAGGTGGTCTGAGATCTCATACTGGTATCTGAGGGATCTGTGATCATGGAACTGCCTGTGATATGAGTATGTGAGCGCACATGTGTGTCTGCAGGCAAACATCAAACTGGATTAGCTGGAGAGCAGAAGAAGACCTCTGTACAGGGAGAGGAGGCCCAGGGTCTGGCCATATGTGTTGCACAGAAGACTGTGCTGATATTCAAGGCATCCATCACTGTGGGTCTGCTTGTGAATCTGGATGGAAGGGGAGGGCTTTTTCCATTAGCGAGCTTCAATCCTGATAAGACCAGGGGGAGGAACAGGACATGGCTCTCTGCACTTATGTTTTATGTGAGTTTTCATAGTGTTACATGCACATGCTGCTAAAGACAGTGGCATTAGTGTGCACGTTTGTGTGCGTGTGTGTGTGCATGAGCCTCTCTGGGGTACTTGCTCAGACCCGCTACTGGCTGGACCTGACCGGCCCCAGCCATATCCCTGGGACTGGGATGGAGAGAGTCTTGGGCTCTGAGAGCATGCCTGTCTGTGCTGCTGAGGCCAGGAGGAAACAAACCCCACATCACGAAGTCTGCTGAAATCTGCTGCTCCATTTGCATCCTTAACACCTCTCATCTTCATCAGCTGTTGTGAGTTCTGCCTTGTATATCACATTCAAGTTTATTAGAGCTGTCCTTTAAAAAAATAGATATTTTTATTGTTACAAATGGAATTAGAAAGCCTGATGCAAACAAAGCTGACATTTTTCAGTTTTGGGGGGTTTATTTCTCATTTTAGGTTTTGGAGGCTTTGATGGATGCATGTCTTTTATCATGCCATCTGATAGAAAAATGAAGAAAGAAAAGAGAAAGCAAACCAAAGCAATGATTTGACCTCTTTCCAACAGAAAAACTCTCAGAAAGTGGTGACAGTTCCCATCTGTCAAAATTTAGAAAACACTAAAAATGAAGAAAAATGGATGATTTAATAGATTAAGCTAAAATAAGGAAAACTATTACTTCTTAATGGGTGAGTGGAGATTTTTTTGCTTAAAAAAATTCCTTTGGGGGAAAAAATATGTTTCCAACTAGATTAAATCACAAATAATAAAAGTTAAGCCTTTGAAAAATTTAATAGTTCTGGTTTGCAGGTGTTGAAAGAAAGTTCTACTCATGGAACTGTCATTTTATGCTCGTCCTGATCTTTGCTTTTTCTCTAAGCATCTGCTGCCAGCAGACATCAAAGATAGAATACAGACTTAGATGAATGCTTGTTCTTTTCTTACATTAAATAACTTATTTCTGGTCTTGTCACTCTTGAGTTAAACAGCCGTTGAGGTCCCGCTAGAATTAGGGCATCAAGCTCTTTGGATTGAAACCGGAATGTAATGCCATTGTTACAGGGACACTTCTTCCTTACCATGCTAGTTTGTGAAACGCCTTCTGAGCTATTCACTTCATCTTATACAGCCAGCTCAAATCCAGGAAAAAAAAAAATCCAAAGTAAATTACTGAGCATTACTGAGCTTTGCATCAAAACTCATAGGGGTCAGGTCCAGATCCAGTAAAACATTTAAACCACTAGCACCTATTTAGTTCTTTAATTACCCACTTAAACAGACAGGAACCTAAACATGGGCTAGAACAATAAATTATCAACTGTATTTGAGACTCATTTCTGTGCTCTAATACAGAATCATCCTCATCAAAGGCCAAAAATAGTCTTCTGATGAAGCTCTGGGTAAATTAGGATGCCACTAGCTGCCTAGGCAGTCACAGCTGCCCTGAAACCACTCTTGGAAATAATTAAAATTTATGGCCTTACACCTTCTGATGATCTTTGCAGAGAGGGAACACCAGCTCTTACAGTCCACTCAGAGGTGATTCTATATGGTCTCATCATGAAAGGCTCCTAATGAAATCCAAGGAGCTGGCTTTATTAGTTACTCGATGTTATTAGCAATGTGTTTCACATTACCAGTTTCAAATTCACTAAGTAGCAGTGCTTCTTCCTTTGTACAGCCCTCAGTGCAATTGAATTTGAAGTCTCTGCATGATAATGATGTGAACATGATCAACACCTGGCTCAGAGGCTGGTGCCAGAGGTGCAATTTTGGTTTTTTTGATCATGCGGAGGCTTATGTGGCACCAGGCCTGCTAGCGACAGATGGAGTTCACCTGTCTCACAGGGGGGGTGAGGATTCTCACTCGTCAGCTGGCAGGGCTCATTGAGAGGGCTTTAAACTAGATATGAAGGGGAAAGGGGGATTTACCAGGCCCCTTACAGACAAACCTAGGGGTGGCACACTGAGGGTAGGAGTGGATTCGACAGTTCAGTGCTCAAGTGTATCTACACTAATGCACGCAGTATGAGCAACAAGAAAGAGGAGCTGGAGGCCATTGTACGGCAGAACAGCTGTGACCTAGTGGCCATCACAGAAACATGGTGCGATGAGTCTCATAGATGGAGTGCTGCAATGGATGGCTATAAGCTCTTCAGAAGGGATAGGCAAGGAAGGAGAGGAGGTGGGGTGGCTCTATGTGTTAGGGAGTGTTTTGATTGTATAGAAATCGAGGATAGTGATGATAAGTTTGAATGCTTACGGCTAAGAATGAGGGGAAAAGCTAACAAGGCTGATATCCCGATGGGAGTGTGTTATAGGCCACCCTCCCAGCAGGAGGAAGCAGATGAGGCATTCTATAAGCAGCTGGCAGAAGTCTCGCGATTGCTCCCACTTGTTCTCGTGGGAGATTTCAACTTGCCAGACAGCTGCTGGAAATACAGCACAGCAGAAAGGA
>NW_010112163.1:0-4264 GCF_000699245.1 Pterocles gutturalis
ATCTCACTATCCTATCATCCAGACCGCATCATTAATGAAAATATTGAAAGGTACAGGAACAGCTACAACAGACTGGGTGCAGTGTCTAAGCAGGCAGCATCTCAAGGTTTTTTTCCAGACCAACCTCTGCTTTGGTTAGCAGTTTGTTAATGCAATTCTCCTGTAAAGTCCCAAGTCACAGAACCCTAACAGAGTTGATAGCTTCCTAACCAAGGAGGGTTTGGTTTTAGTTTTAGCCTTAAAATTCCATTAAACTCTCCATTCTCCTTCTTTTCTCCTGATATCACTTAATTCGCTCAGTTACACAAAAGCATACAAAACTGTCAAAGGGGAAAATGTATTTCTTGTGTGCCATTTCTCACATTTACGGTAAATACCTATACATATATGTACATTAATACAAAAAGTATTACAGAAGTCCTAAGCTTTATGCAATTTCTTTTTATTGTGTTATATGTGGCAGCTTATTTGGGGATGACAGAAAACACACAGCTCTGCATTACCCTCAGTGCAGCTGTTAATTCAATCTTTTCTGTTCTATAAAATCAAATAATAAGATAGCCACACCCTAGCAGTTAAAGAACTGCATGACTTAAAGCAACAGTCAGCAGATGGCTATCTAGAATTACTAAGAAAATTTTTCTTATTTATACATTTTAAATAGGCAAAATTGACAACCTACACATGAAATTGCAAGGGACTACACATATACATACATATATTTCTGCTGGTCTCCACTGTTTGTCCTCCCCATTTGCTCCTCCATCAATGTGTTGCCTTCTGCCTTACTAAGGCTGGTTTGCCAACAGCCAAACTGATGACTTGCTGCCACAGCAGGGGACAATCTCATGCCCTCTCCACTCCAGCAAAAGCTAATACTTTTCTGTGCATTTACCTCACTGAACCAGCTTACACGCGGCTCAGGAGGAAGACCAGAGGAGTGTCCATAAAGTCCTGACCTGGAATGGGTGCAAGGCATTAGCCCTTTCAACTCCTGCTAATCAGCTTAGCTTCGCTGTCAAACCATACACCGAAGTTCAGCTCCTTCACACTGTTCCACATAAAACCCAGCATTTTATCCCTGATGATTTCATAAACCTGTGACTTGTATTTATCTTTTATCACAGTGTCTTATATTAGGAAATCTTAATTTCAGTGGAAACCTGAACATCGCTACAGGCTAATTAACAACTAAGTGATACATGACAGCAAATGAAGTTAGGCCTTAAAAGCATTTTACCTTCTGAAGTATAAGACTGAAAAAAAAATTAATTAATTCCTATTTTGGTTAGTTTGACAAAATAATTCTCAAAGATAAAAATGCACACAAAGGAGAAAGTGAAATGACACAGAATATTAGAGACCCAAAATCCAAGGAGCTCCAAGGCTTACAAAAAGGGTCCCCTACTTGCTCAGTGCTAAACCCAGCCCCTGAGGACTGACTAAATACTACTGTTTCTTACAGTTTCTTTTGCTTTGGACTGGAGCAGAAGACTGCTGCAGATAAACCCCCAGGAAGGCACGGCAGGGCCAGGCAGCTGCAGCAAACATCAGGTCAGAACATCAAATCTTATCACACTTCCAGAAAACAAAGAAGTTGCAGGGATATTATCATCCACAGAGGAATATACTTTGCAAACTCATATATACAATCAGTAAGAACCTTTCTGAGGAGAGGCAGGAAGGTATTTTTGAAAAAAAAAAAAGGGTAGGAAATTGAACAGATTAAAAATCCACACTCATCATCATTTTCAGCCACTTCTTCAAACAGCAGTCAGCTCAACTTCCCTTTTGAATTACTACACAGGACAAGCACATTAAAACAAACAAAAAAAAGGACTTAAGATTCCTAAAACTGAGACAGAAACTGCTTCATCTTGATCATTTCTTTCATCGTGAGACTACATCGGTTCCCTAATCCCCAATACTATGCTGATCCAATATGCTACATGAAGCGTATGATTATCTAAATCAATGCCCAGATTATTGTTACTTGGGAATACACAGTATTTACATTTGTCACCAATTCAGTCCTTCTACAACAACTCTCTTTACAATAGCTTTGTGTAACTTTGAAAATAAAACAAAATTTCTAAACAAAACCACACCAGACAAATAAGGTAACTAATTACAGAATTAAGTACTAAAACCCAAGATTTTCTCCATCAACCAAATGGCCAAAGGTGGGCATTTTTGTTGCCATTTAACTATGGTGTGTTAGTAAGGGGGCTAGAACAGAAAAGGCTTACCCTGCAATCGACATAAGATTAACACAACTTGAAATACATAGTATATGTCACAGAGCAAACAAATACAATAGGCAGACATTTTGCATGTGGTAAATTGACTAAGCCACTGCAAAAAACAAGTAACTAATATGAAAAACATGTGATCTACAAGGCCATCTACATGCACAGGGTATCTCACAACAGAACAGTTACTGTGTAACATATAGCACTGCTTTACAGTGAGCTATGAGGATTCAGGTAAGGATCAAAGACATCTATAATTTAGGTTTCCAAATATAAGCAAGGCATCTAAATTCCCACTGGAGTCAAAGGAAATACAGTATGGAACTCAGTAGTCCACCCATGGTTTACCAGCACCATTTGAGATCTCCTAAAATATCCCATCTGGATACCTGCATATTCCATCAGCTGCTGTTTCAACAAGCAGTCCTCTCTCAGAAGACCCATGCCACATCTGACCCTGCATGTGGCAGATGGTTCAGAGGAAAAGGCAATGAAATGGCAATAAGGTATGTGTTTAGGCAAATGTGTTACACCACTAGTCAACACCCCCAGCAGACCCAGGGAGTTATTCAAGGTGATCAACAAGTAGGCTTCTAATTTAGGATTAGCTAAATCACACAGCTGAGTGGCAGCTGAATACTAGACAGGATAACTTTGTGTCTCAGACTGCACTAAATGCCAGAATACAGGCAACTGAAGCCTACTCAAAGTCTACGACCAAATCTGTCTTTTTACAGATAAGCGATCATGGACCTTAATAAAACTAACAGACACAATTACAGAAGCAAACCCTCCCTCGCAGAGAGGTTCCCTACCTAATGTATTTGCCTAAGATGCGTCCTTTTGTAAGGAATGATGGAAAACATAGGGGTTAGGGCACTGACTGTAATTGTGCACATTTGCATGTACAAGAGCCTAAAAACTTGTAACAAGAGAAGCTTAACAGAAAGTGGAACATATTGACAGGCACGAATGCAACGCTTCCCTTGCTTCCCTGGTAACAGCAAGTTTGACATGGAAAAGCTGAGAAAGGAGCAACTTCAGGCCCAGTGTATCTTACTGTGTACAGCAAAACTGAACGACCCCAGCCTGTACCTACTGCTAATTTTCTCTTCTAACAGAAAAATTATAGTCAGGTCCTGTGTATATCAGCCAGCCACTTGAAGTGTCAAGTAGAGACTTCACAGGCAGATATTGAACAGAGCTCCTAAGTGGCAAAACTTTATTAATATTCATCTTGAACCATGACAGAAAAAAGGATTGCTGTTCTCATAAAAAAACCTCAGTGATACCAAAGATCACCGAAGCAAACAGTGAAAAAAGCCAGAAAACCCAAACATCCAGAAATCCCTCAGAGAAGACAGCCTGCAAGCAGAGCAAACATTTCATGAGGACAGCTGCTTGGTACCAGGGCAGTTCAGCTAGCTTGATTACAAAATTCCTATTTGAAATGACAAGGGAGATCAGTCAGATTATCAACTTGGAGATTTCAATGCCAGAAGAAAACTAAAAGATAAGGAAAGCCAATCTGTTGCGTCAGAAACTGAGCCAGTCAGGCATCTCAACACTTTTCAACCTATTTATAACCCAAAGCCCCAGGGGGAAAGACCAGACTGTTTCATATAAATGTCCACTACCTTACAAAGACAAACTCATCAGAAAGTTTCTTTGTCTCAATTTATTGTTGCTGTCCAGAAAATAGAGAAGATGGACAAAAAAACATAGAAATTTCTAACAGCCAATATGAGCTAACACAGTCCTCATGCTGCCACAAACTGAGCCTAGAAAAGTCTCCGAACGATCCAGCCAAAATATGGGTTCAGACACAGCCATCAGTTTGACCCAGTCAGGATACCCTGAATTACTACAGAGAAGAAAATCACAGAATCATAGAATCATTAAGGATCATCAAGTCCAAACACCAACCCACACCACCTAACCCACTAAACCACATCCCTAAGCACCACATCTACACGTTTCTTGAACACCTCCAGGGATGATGACTCCACCAC
>NW_010112163.1:4369-13568 GCF_000699245.1 Pterocles gutturalis
TGTTCCTTTAGAGAAGAGGCCAGCACCCACCTCACTACACCCTTCTTTCAGGTAGTTGTAGAGAGTGATAAGGTCTCCCCTCAGCCTCCTCTTCTCTAGACTAAACAACCCCAGTTCCCTCAGCCACTCCTCATAAGACCTGTGCTCCAGACCCTTCACCAGCTTCGTGAAGCTAGTGAATGTGAAACTCCTCCATGAAACAGCAAGGTGCTCATCAGAGCCTTCTTTGTGGAAGGCCTTCCACATCCAAAACTCATCACAGTTTGAGGTATATCCAAAAAACTAACCTATGGATGCCTATACAGTCTTACAGATCAGAGGCAGGACAACACACATGCTCCACAACACTCGAAGGTAATTCTTCTTTGTATTTGCCTATTGCAACTAGGAGCAACCTGTAATCCAAATGACAATAGCTGGCTGTCCAGTATGGTAACTCTTTAGATCTCTTCCTTACCGTGATCATAAACCATCTATGACTTCTTCAAAACTGAAAACTTGTATCTCCCAGACACTCTGAGATACACAGTCATATCAGTAACATTTTGAAAAGATGACATGAGCTGGTCCCACAATCCTTGGAGAAGGGAGAGTAGGACAATCAAGAGAGACTTTAGGCAACACTAACACAACAAATTAACCTGAATTTCCAGAACTACCTCAACATTTACCCACATAAACCATGTGAGAAAGGTTCAAGAAGAGAGGGAGAGAATTCATCAGTTTAGTGACTCCAGAAACTGTGAACACAGAAGCTGAGATTAGAAAAATGTGCAATGAATTATTCGAAATATCCTAGAAAGTAAAAAAAAAAAATAATAATTCAAGTGTAACCATTTAAATATTCCACTGGGACTTAAAGGGTTATGTAGAAATGGTTATTGGTTGCCATCATATACAGAGGTCACCATACTGTCTTACTGCAGATGATGGGCAGGTAAACCACATCTGCCTTAGGTTAAAGAAAAATGAGTTACTAAGCTTTTTTATAAAGAAAAATATCTGAAAAGAAGGGAAGCCTAAACCACTAGTTTACCAATCAATCATCAGCTTAAAACTGCAGAAGGGAATTAAGTAAGTAAATGAAAAAGACATGACTCAGACTTGACACACCGCCACTACAGACTCATTAGAATCAAAGCTGTAATTGGTTCCTTATTTGTGATATTGGAGTCTAATCAGAGCTCCTTACAAGAGTTCAGTTTCTTAAACAGTATTTTTAAATTTATCTCATATATACTTCTAAAAGCTTTATTTTTTCAATTTCTGCTAGCAACTAGTAGTTATATTCCTAACATCTCAAGCAAGCTTTGACTGGCTTTGAGTTACAACCTACTCTTATTCTAGGATTACTCTAAGTAACACATCCCTACAACTGATATCTTGTTCTGAAGCAGGTGAAAATTACTTCTTGACTAAAAGTTTACTCCCTAACTAGAAGTTGCATATTATTAATGGAATTCAGAAAATTACCTCGGTTTTCCATGACTGCCTGTGACAAACTACTTCTCACATCTTTGCAAAAAGCTACAGCTCTTGCTATCAGCCCTCTGCATACTGTATCATTAACAGCTACAAGATCCTCAGAGAAGGAGGTTTCAGTGGACAAAGCAGCGAGTGTTGTGCTCTGTTGTTAGAAGTAGACAAAATTCTGCTTTGTGTGCCTTATTTTGTCCTTCAGGAGTGTATTTAAACAAAAACAGAGTTTCACAGCTAGAGTGGTGAATGCCCTTGAAGTCTCATACCATTTCCAAGAAGCTGCAGCTTGCAAACCCAGCTGGGGTCAAATTGCCATCCCCTGTTCATGAATCACTCCTGGAGTTCCCCCTTCTCTCAGCTCTCCCACAGACATGTTTTGTGATGCTTGGATATAAGATAATTTTGACACACAGCTCATGAGACTATCTCCCTGCCCACTGGGGGACTGAATGGGGCCTCTGCTTATAGCCATGAAGTCCCTTGTCAGATCAGGAGTTCTGCAATGAGTTCAAAAAGCCTCCTCACTATTTTAAGTGCAGCCCTCCTCAGTCAATAAATAAAGGTAGAGTAACTATTGAGTATTGGATTGGGTGTTCCAATTTCCCTGACTGAAGAAAAGCACAAAATCTAAGTTTTCAACTGGAGAAAATTAACAGTTTGGAGATGCTATGTTTGGGGCAAGGTCGTGAACTGTTGCAAAACTGATGACACAAGCGTGGCTTGATAACAATGAAAACAAAGAATCCAAAAATTAAGGAAGTGGACCGATCATATGTAGCCATTAGTGACACTGGGCTCCAGCAAACAAGATGGGAAGAGATGTGCCTCGAAAAATCTAAGAGAAAGCCAAAGGGAACAGAGGTAACGGATCCAGCCACATGCAGCAATGTGGTTGTATCAATGCAGACTCCTCAAGCATCCTGAGAATGAAAAGAATCATCAACAACTCAGCAAAGTACACAAGGACAGCAATTGCCTATTGATTCCTTGTAGCAAACCCAAGCTTTGGACAGAAATTATGAAGTTGTGTGATGAAACATAGTCAAATTATTTATCTGCAGAAAAAAACACAGATTACAGAAGATTTTGACAATCCAGGAAGAGGACGTCCTAGTGGCATACTTACAGATCCTCTCAGAGTTAGCGAAGGCAGAAAATACTGAAGAAAAACTGTTGAATATATGATCAGTGCTAAACATAAACTTGCCACACACACAGCACACATTCTGCTGCAGCATGGAGACTACACGCATCTGGGAGGATGGCAAAAGGTGAATCTCTGGAGTTGAATCAGCGAGGAGGATACTAAACTAACAATCAACAACAGAAAGGAAGAGCACTGGTAAAAAGACATTTGGTTCCAATTGAGCACACTGTGAGTGCACAGAAACAGCATGACAAAAGCAGGAGACTTCTTTCTTCAATTCCTAATGTACTAGTGGTACCAAGTAGGATATATCACAAGATAGTAAATAAGAGATCTCCATCTATATAGCTGATAACTCAGAATAACTTGTTTCCCCAGACCAAAGGAAGTTATAAGCATAACTACTACAGGAAAAAAAATGTAAGCAAACTCTGAATTAAAATTTGGAATTCTTTCAAGTATTTTTACAGAGATAAAGAGTCAGAAATAAAAGACTGGCTAAAAGTGCAACTTGATTCAGTGGTAACAATAAACAACTCAAAATAAAAGGCAACAGCACCTAGAAATGAAGGAAAGTGAAAAAGAAGTTTGCATATATGAAGAATGACAACACTGTTTGCAACAGCATAGGCTCACAACTACATGGAGACAGAATGGATGGACAGATCATGCTCTGAGCTGCCCTTTAAAGGCATTACTTTCTCACCGCTTACTGTATTTTCAGGACTCCAGGGCCATTAGCTTCAGCAGGGTAAAGTTTGCTTTTGTGACTCTCGAACCACCCTAAACCAGAGTGAAAGAACAAACTTTCTTTTGAACTTGCAGGGAGCTAACACTTCTCTTCACTGCTGAGCTAAGACTCCTGTTCCTTATCTTCAAAACCAAAGTCAAATAAACAGAAAAAAAAAAAACCAAAAAACCAAACCAACCAAACAAACAAACAAATAAAAAAAACCAAAAAAAAAACCACACCAAACCACTGCAAATGGAAAAAGGACCCTGTTTTCCAGGATCTCTAAGAGAACACATACTGTTTGACTAAATATATATGCCCAATAGTCACACCTCCCATGAAAAACGATGCCCCTCATTAATGAAGGGAAGGAATGCTCTTAGCCTGAAAGCCATCCAGCATCTCAGCTGTGATGTGCCAGCAGCAGAAGTTTAGGTAGATGTGCAGACCCCAGAGATGTGGAGCAGAGGTCCACAATCCAGCCCAATAGCAAAAACACACAGATCTGCAAAGCAGAGTAAGCCCTGGAACTAGAACTACCTCGGCTAATCCTGTTCACTGGCAGTGCTCTGTCCTGCCCTATCTTGAGGATATATTAGGTATATTTGTTTTATAGCAACTACATCTTCCTTCCTCCTGTCAGCTATGAGGTGCCTGAACAAAGGTAAACAGTCCTAGGCAGTACTTGCAATTATAGCAAATAAAGCTCCTTCTTTTTTGGTGTGTACTGCTGTGACCCAAAAAAAAAAAAACCACCAAAAAAACAAACAAATTTCAAATCCAGAATGGGTAAGCTGCTGCTTGCATCTCTTTTAAAATACCTGAAGTATAGTATTAAAGCTGTGGTATTAAAGATCCGTTTCACCAGCTACAGTAGCAATTTGCCTACCTGTAATGAAGGTGAATGGTACAAAGTATCAAGGGGCTCTTACTGCAGTGGGATTTGAAGAGAATGGTCACATGAAAACGGGTCCTCCAAAGCCACCTCCTCAGGTGAGTTGCCACTGACAGTAATTTGTGGAATGGCCAATTTCAGAAGAGCCTTGTAATATGACAGCTGAAGAAAAGTGCTGGCAAATGCCTATGGTTGCCTGCAAGTCCACATCCAGAATGTCCTCACGAATTACAACTCCATCAAGTCCAAGGAGATGGGATCCCATCCTGGCATCTTCAATGACTTTTCACTTGTTTAAGGCTTTAAGTGATAAAGACTGGCCAGCTGAAGAGGGGTGAAAAAAAGATGGTGCATATAATTCTCCCCTCTGAAGAGGTCAAATCCCATATCAAACCCTGTGGATTCTGCTAAGAGAGAATGTTGAGAGATGTCTCCAAGAAACCAGAGTGAGCTTTACCTGGCTGCTTCTCATGCCCTTTCATGAAGGATAGACAGCCTTAGTTGCTGTGCAGAAGCTGAGAACTCAGACACCTACTTCATACAAAATCAGTGTGTTACACTGAATTATAAGAGAGACAAAAAGGTTTTCAAGAAAATCCCTCTGGAGTCATTAAGATTCCCAGGCCTTAAACAGATATAAAAGGAATGTTTCTTGGGTGTATACTCTTAAGTAAAATACCCAGTGGCAATGTCCACTCCAGGGCCAGGGCCACCACAGAGGGAACACAGTTCAAAGCAGGCAGGTTTAGGTACTATCAGATAGACAAGACTAGAACAAAAAACAAAGAAAACATTTTCCCAGTCTGGAAAGGAAAAATCCCTGCAACCTGCCAGGACTGAAGAAGGACCAGAAGGGGGAAAAAATTAAACAAACAAACAAAAAAAGAACACATGACTTTCTAGCATGACATTTTATGTCATCTATGATTTATGATCATTTATGATAATCTATGATGATTCTATGATTTTAGATCATTTTTTGTTCTCATCTTGCCTAACAAAGCCAAAACTCCTACAGACTTTGTTAGTTCATTTCTTTATTTGTATCAGTACTACTGCATATGCTACAAATTGGCCCAACATTGGTCTCTGTCAGCTCTGCAACTTCACCTTGGGAACAGTGTATCTTCATTTCTTCCCTTCAAAATGCGTCAGCTGTATGGATGTGTCCTCTGGGTGACAAGTTCTCTGCCACTTACAGCCAGTCATTTATCCAGACAACTTCAGTTACTGACATTAATCGGCATGTTTAATATATTGAAATTTCCTTATATTTCTATAATAATATTTCTTTTAATTTAGGTTATTGTATGAGAAACTGGAAACAACAAATACATAACAGCTGCCAAAAAAACCAAAGAATAACAATAGCAATAAAAATTAGGTTCCTCATCTCTTAAGGAAATTTTCTTGTTCCAACAGGTGGCCAATTCCATTGCAAGAAACCTCCCCAGAAAATCTGGTCTCCTATGCTCAAAAACATTCCTTTCAGCCTGGAGGCAAACAGCCTCCTCAAAGCTGGCAAGCAGGGAAACTGGAAGCGTGACCACTGCCGGCAGGACCCTTTGGAAGTTTTCAGGAGAAGATGAGACTGTAAACATACCCTTCAAGCATGTGGTACTACGGTAAACATCCTAGCAAGCTGTATCTTCCCAGAAACTAAGGCTAGCTGGTTAACCCATACTCAGCATAATACTTAGCCGCCGGCTATCACCAGAGACCTCCCCAAACACCAACCGGAATCTCTGCTCAAACACTGATTTCTAATTAGTTTTAAAAGAGCCCATCTCCCCATCATTTTAATGGTGACTAAATTAAAGGATTACGGGGATATAGAAACATACTGGAGTCACAAAATTAAATCATTTAATATGACAAAAAACTGTTCCTTACCAGGAAAAAAAATTAAATTTCATAGTTTTAATTTTGTTAATTCTCAATAAATTTGTAACATACCCGTGATGTACTGTACAGAAGTGTACTTGACCAAAGCAAAAGAAAAGATGTGGTAAGACACAGGTGAGCACACTGTGACCCTGGTTTCACTACTGGGAAACTTTCCAAATGCTACCAGCTTACAAAAAAAAAAAAAACCCCAACAAGCAAAAAACCACACAGAACATTTGCTGTTGAGATGAAGTATGAACAAACTTTAGCAGCTACAGGCATGCGTGTGACTTCAGCATTACACTACCACAGATGGTTTTTCAAAATTCACTTTTAGATTAGCAGTTGTGACAAGCAATTTTTTTATTCTAAATAGTTTCCAGAACAACGCCTGACAAGACATTTCTCAGATTTTTACTGAACTCTTGATCTCTTAATGCAAATGTACTTTGGATAACGCTGATTGTGACTGATTGCTGACAATGAGCAGACCCCCTAAACGCAGAGCCCTTGATTTTTAGTATATATATATTAACTGTTACACACAGGTTCCATTTCCACTCCTCCCGGAGTTTGTCACATGTTCCCACCAACTCTGCTCTTTGCCTTGCACCATGTACCCTGTCCTCCCTGAGCAAAACTGGCAGCCCCATTCCCTGACCTGCCTTCGCAGGACCCCAGCCTTGTGCTTTATATCCCTAGACCAAGTGGAAACCCCTGCCTTCTCCTTCTGACCCGCTGGTTTCAGAGACTGCTTACGTGGTACCCATCAGCGAAGAGCAAGCCGACAAAAGAGGGGTGGCAGTGGGAGAGCCCCAGGCAGGGCCTCCAGCAGCTCAACCCTTACACAGGCGTATTCGCCAACATCAATGCAGTGCAATCAGGACCAGGAACGGCTGAGAAGAGTGAAGGCAGGAAGGGGTAGCAGAGATTCCTGGTTTCCCATGTAGGTTTAAGACAGCCCATGTAGGTTTAAGAGACCCACAGCAGTTTTCAGAGAGCCATTCGCTGCCCTTGTTTCTCTTCCTCTTTTTGGAAGAGAGAGAATTCAAGAACCATTGTGAAAAATACAGGCTATGCATGACTCAAAGATTAGAAATGCAAAATAATTGGTTCTGGCAAAAGACAGGCCTAGCTCTTATCTTAAAGATCTTGCTGCTGCTGATAGGAAATCAATGTAAGCAGAGGAAGGAAAAGTGAAGCTTTGGTACCTTATAAATAGAAGTTATATTGTTACAGTTATCCTGAAAAGATGCAGAGTTAGGTCCTTCCCCACCACATCAGAGTGACCCAGGTGAGGAAGCAGATACCTGACTCTCCAAGGGAGAAAATCTGTGCATGTGTATACATGTATTTATCAAGCATACATCAAAAAACAAGGGCACTAAAAACCACACACTTTATAAAGCCCACTCTCCAATGGTGTGATATTGTAAGATGTATTTTGGGCTGAAGGACTGGACATAACTGATGAGAGTTTTTTCAGCCTTTTCAAAGACTGACAAATCAATAACCATGTATTTTGGGCAGTTCAAAACAAACTATCTAGATAGAGCATGACAGGTGCAGCTTTCCTAATGGTTGGAGAAGCAGTCTTGGAACCAGAGGGTCTGCTTCACTGCAGCCTGTAGTCTAACCTTCCCAAGGTTACTTTTCACAAAGCTTTACAAATATAAAGAACATAGTGTCTGATTAACTTCCCACACTCACACCAATGTAAACCAGGATTATAGTAGAGTTACGTTTATAAACCTGTGTAGGAAAACCAAGCCTGATATTTGCCCCCAAGGAAGGGGCTGACTGAGTGAAATGCTTATTTAAACTTGGTCAAGTCATTAAAACACCTCTGATCAGGTTTTCCTGCAAGTAAAATCAGGAAGCTCCTTTACAAACTACTTTCATAATTCAGGATGTAAGATTATTCAAATTTATTATTATTTTGACATAATTATTGGGGAACAAGGTAGCTTAAGCTGGCAACAAGATACATAAAGACTTTGGCCTCCAGACTACAGCCTGAACTGAACCCAAGCCGGATAACTTCTGCTAAAGCTGAGCAACGTTGCTGAAAAGTTTTCTGCAAAGCAACGAAAATCTGAATTGCCCCTTCACGTCAAAAACTATGAACAAGCAGACGGTCTCAATCCTGTTGTCAGTAATAGGAATCTTAGCAAAGACAGGCAAGAGCAGAAATCTCTCTCTCTCCAGGAGTTTTTCTAGGGCAAAGCTCATGTTCAGTGGCTAGAAATCAGTACTGGAAATCTTACACTTCTGCTGGCTTTCTAGAAAAAAGATTTCATTCAGAAATCTGTCAGCCTGGCACTGTTTATATAGGCAGCAACGTCACCAGAAAGCCTGTACAGAACCTCCCTATATTTAGTAAATGGCTTAAACATTAACATTACCACACTGGTGTAGATTGCTAACCTGGAACTACCATATTGCTCAGGAAGACCTTCTTCCTGCGCAGCTTGACACCACTCCTAACATAAGCGAGATACAGCAATATATATGCTTGCTTACAGAAGTGCAATGCGACTACACCTAGTTACACCAGAGCAAATAGTCTTACTTGTGCCTTGCAACGCTGTGGTTACTCACATACGTTCCTCAGTACTGTTCAAGACAGTATTTCACGCAAGAGCAACACTTCATCTACTCTTCTGTATAATATAAACTTTTTTTTAGTACCGTGGTAGCTGCACAGGGAGCATTCTAAATGTGGTGCAAGAAGCTTATGTCTTGGTATCCACAGAAACAGCTTGCTGGCCGTAAGGCAACACTAAACAGATACACGGGAGGAAATTTTTCACTTGGGTATCACGGGTTTGGTGGGTGGGATACTGAGCACTACAAGGCAAACAGGTCTGCTGCGGGATTCACCCTCCCAGCACGCCCCGAGCAGCCCAGGCTGTCCCAGGAGGGCACGGCTGTGACTTCCAGGCCTGACTGCCATCGACGTGAACTTTCTCCCCCCAGAGAGATCTGAACACCAGGAAAACGCTGCCCGCCACCCAAGCTAGGCCGTTTAACAGTAGCGCTTCCCCGGGTCCCACTC
>NW_010112164.1:0-1065 GCF_000699245.1 Pterocles gutturalis
CAAAACCCCACACACAAAACCATAACACCATATTTATTTAAAATATGAATATATTTATTTATTGAGCAGGTAATCAATCAGAAAAGGTATGAAGAACCATCTCAATGAATTGCTGTTGTAGATACCAGTGCTTAGCCTATTTTAAATTTGCTCGTGTTCATTGTATTCAGGTGTCAGCAATGAGTTGGTGTTTCATGTTCCATATTAACAACAAAACCAGAGCTTTGGCTAAAGTTTCTGTGAATGAGTTTAGGGGTCTGTTTTTCTGGTAGTTGAACAAAGAGATTAAAAAAAAAGAGAGAAATTTAAAGGATTTTGGGGAGTGCAGTTTGTATCTGCTCATTTGACTCTTGGTGCTTGCACAGTGAGTACTGAAGTAATCTTTCACATTAGTCTTTCCATTCCTTGTTTTCATGCTACTGGTTATGAATTTTCTCTCAGTGAGGTGTTGAGGGTTTGATATATAAAAGGATCTTTTCTCCAAAATCTATATGATCCATATTATTTGCTACATGTCTTGAACCTTCTGTTGTGGTCGTATGTACTTGTTCTGCAAAGATGACAGAAAGATTTCTAGTAAGAATTGGGTGATAAATCAGGATTGTACTTTAACTAAGGTAATTGCAATCTTTAATTGTCTCAAGTGTTTAACTTTCCATATAACTTTATTCTGAACTGCTTCGGAGCCGACCCAGCTCCGCCAGATGGACTGATCGCGAGGTACAGGGAGGTTTTCGGGAGATTCCTTTGACAGGAAAACCCCGAGGCAGCGGAATATCCCGACTCCCGCCAGCAGCTCTCCCGAGAGAGGCTGCCGTGGCACGGGAGTTGCCGGGGCAACCGCGGTCACCACCCCTCCCCCAGTCTTTCAATTTTTGCCGGAGAGTGTGCTCACCGCCCACAGCGCATATGCAAGTCAGGCGCGCCACCTGTGGCTCGTGTAGCTGGACGCTGAAGTTTTGCGGGGGGCAGAAGCTTCACAAGGCGGCCTTAGGAGCCCAGCGAGCAGGAAGGGTTCCTCGAAGGAAGAAGGAACAACTAAGGACCAGGTGCTGCAGCGGTGGG
>NW_010112165.1:0-1279 GCF_000699245.1 Pterocles gutturalis
TTCTGGGCTAACCTGAGGGCAGCTATTAGCATTAACCTGCCAATGGCTGATGGAAAGAGGTGTGGGGAAACAGGTGAACAATCTTTCTAATGGAGTTTCTTCTGTGTTTTCTTGGTGAAGCAATAAATACTTTATAATTCCCATTGGTTGTTAATGTATTTAACTTTTTGTTGCAGAACCTTGTTTCTACTTAGTTGTCTATGCTGCCCTCTAACTGTAGAGAAGTTTGGAAGAATACTGGAAGTCTGTTGAGATTGATATAGAGATAGCATATCACAAATGAGTTTGGCTGTGGATTTTGTAATACAGCTTGAAATAGTGTAGTGAATTTTTTCAGCACAATAAAATCTGGAGCAGTTGGTATAGTCATGTGGGAGAGCACTTGAGTTGCTGGAGAGTTTGCAGAGTTGCATTAATCACAAAGCTTAGGCAACTTGGTCACAGGACCTCTTTTCCTAAAATTAGTTGCAAGAAAGAAAATTAAGCATCCTGAGAAGTTGTCTAGAAGTCCAGAGCTTTATATGCTTCCTAGGTAGTGTTTTATCAGATTCAGTGAAGCTTCAGAGTGTAGGACCCAGAAACAAGACTCTGTGAACATTCAGCACAGGTGGACAAAAATGGCCACGCCATAAAAGAGGACTGAGTGAGGAAGTGTCGTGGTTTATAAAGCCACGGGGACAGTTTTTTGTTAAACACCTGGTGGGCTGAGGCAGGGACAGGGAGGGTTTCACTCACCACTTAGGGTCACGGGCAAGGAACCAACACGACTTGGGAAGAACAAGAAAACAATTGAATTTATTAACTATTTACAATAAGAACCAAGATACTGAGAGAGAGAAACCACATTTTAAAAAGGCACTTCTCCCCCACCCCTCCCTTCTTCCCAAGCCCCAAAGGCTTTGTTCTGTACCTTCTACCCCCCTGGTGGTGGAGGGAGGCAGGGAATGGGGGGTGCAGTCAGTCTGCCGCTCCTTCCTCCTCAGGGGAGGGCTCCTCACAGTCTCTCCTGGCTGCAACATGGGGTCTCTTCTCATGGGAGACTCCTTGACAAACTGCTCTGGTGTGAGTCCTTTTCCACACAGGGCCACAGTCCCCTGACAACTGCCTGGCTCCAGCCTGGGCTTCTCCATAGTTCCAACGTGGGGTCCTCTATGGCTGCATCTTCTCATGGGCTGCACCAAGGGACAAACCATGCTTCACCATGAATCTTCACCACGCTGCGGGGGAAATGCCGAGAGCGTTCCCTTTCCTATCTCCGACCAAGTGTCTGCATGGCTGT
>NW_010112166.1:0-5719 GCF_000699245.1 Pterocles gutturalis
GGGGTGTGCTGCTCCCCTCGCTGCAGCACAGATTTTCCCCAAAACCTTCTGGTGTAGATAGCCCAGCAGAAGAAAACCACCCCATCACCCGTGCAAGCTTTCTCACTGGTGGCTCATTAAAAAGGAACGAGCACTTGGTTTTATTTCTGCAAGAACAGGCTTCAGCAGACCTTTGGTGACACACCCGTACGACCTGAGTCACACACACAGCCTGGCTGGTGGAGCCAAGCACTGCCCCAGCCCCATGAAACCTCAGCCTGGCCTCTCTGCGCTGGCGTCTTCGAGCAACAGGCTCCAATGACAGGGTGACAACTCGTTGTCCCATCATCCTGTCCCCACGCCGTGCGACGGCAGACGGGCCGGCCGGCAGAGCAGGTAATTCAGTGCTCGGGTTCCCATTAGCCGGTGCACAGCCTGTGCCGCGCCGCCTGCACGCTGCTCTGAACACTAAACTCTTCATTTTCTTGTGGTTTTTCTTCTGGTGCTTGTAAAGATACACGTGGAGTGTTTTACAAATACCAAGGAACATCTTTCCCGTCCCTATAAAATCGGAGGTTGTGATCCCCGTTTTGCAGACACAGAACTGTGATACAAAGGGATGAGTGAAAACGTAAATACTCACAGATTTGAGGAGATCACTTTGCCAAACCTGCTCCTGTGTTTTTCAGGGTACAAAGCCCTTTCCTTCTGTCCCCCAACCAGTGGTCACAAGCCGAGGGATACTCACCTCTCTCCCAGCGTAGCCCAGATTTTCACGTGTCGCTGCTTTCATGCTGGATGTGGTAATGCTCAGTAGGTTTTTTTTCTTATTATCAGAGTGAAATCCTTCAATGGTGCCCAAAGGCACCCAGAGCGCAGTAGAAGAGACCTACAGCCAGTCTGCCCGAGGCTGGACCCTGGGACCTCATGTGCAGTGGCCACACATGGCTCCTTGCAGGGCTGGACGGGCCAGCCAGGCTGTGCACTCCTGGCACCCTCCCAGAAGAGCTGGGCTTTGCCGCCTGGGTTAGAGGGGCTCCGGCACCCTCGCTGCCTTACCTGACACCAGCCTGGCAGGGAGGCTCGGGAAGCAGCCGGACACCCCGCTCCAGACAGACACCCCTTCCCTCCGGGGCAGCACATCGGGGTGGCATGAGCACATGCATGTGCAGAGCCTGAGAGTAAAAACAATTCACGATCAATGCTGCAAACAGTACAACCTGCTGCATGCCTTTGTCGTGTCCCCCTCCCCTCACACACTTCTTTTGTCTCTCCTCTTTGTCACGATGCTGCTGGAAGGAGCCACAGGAACACACAGCCGCCCAGCACTGACCGATCAGCTGCCGCACACCCCCGGGCTTCATTTTTCCTCAGTGTGATACTGCCAGGGCTGCAGCCAGCTGTGAGTGTTATGTGTCTCATTTGTACAGCTGAACCTGCGCTGGCTGGCTGATGGCAGGGACAGCTCTGAAAACAAACTAATTCTTTTTTTTTTTTTTCCTTTTTGATAAAAGAAAACATTACCTCTCTGAGATTTATACACTAGATCAAGCATAAACCTGAATTATCTCCCTCTTCTTTTTTTTCCAGGGAGCAGATAATAGGTAGATCCGTCCATCCATCTGCTTTGTTACACGTCACCCAGCTTGGCAGCATTTCTGTTGCTATTAAACCGTGCTCATCCTCCTTGACATTTAAAGGGCCGTTATATGATTACTGTCACAGTCTTGTATGTGGATTCTTAAACCAATTCTCTCCTTCTCTTCCCTCCGATGATGGATTTGCTCATTTATGCCATAGTAATTTGTTTTTCTCATGCTGTGCTCCAGCAAAATGCTTTCACTGTCAAATGTGGTTTTCTGCACAGCCCTTCCCCGCAGTGCCATGTTACAACTCAGCAGCTCCAGGCAAATTGGAGCTGCCCTGTCTTTCAGCAATGTTAGCAAAACAAAATAGTGTACGCTTTCAGGAGCCTGATAGAGCTGAGGCTGGATCCTCCTGCGTTCGGAGTCGCTGCTGCGGCGGTGCGAAGCGTGGCGGACCACAGTGCTGCCATTGCAGGTGATGGGGGACCAGCTACCACGGCTGCTCCATGGCCCTATGCAGAGTGTCCCGTGAGACATGTGGACATTGGCTCCATGGTGAGGAGCACACAGCACTCGAGAGCAGGGAGTTGAGGCTTTCCGACTCTTTGGGAGCCTCTTCTCCACCTCTTTTGGGTGGGAGGTTTGAGAGGTTGCAGCTCATCCATCAGGTCAGCACACCCCTGGGGAGAATGCACAGACTGGGGGGGTTGCTGCCACCGGAGCTTTTCCAAATGATCTGCAAAGGGGAGAAACAGTTCTGTGCACCAAGTCCCTGTTGGCCTCTCCCGTGTTCTCCTCTTGGCAAGATCAGGAACGCAGAGGGTGGTACCCAGCTCTGCCGGGCGCTGGGGGGCAGTTTCTCCAGAAAGTTGGTCTCTCACCCATCCAGGCATTGAGATAAATGGATAAAAACACTTGCCAGAGAGCTGAGCCCTTGTCCCATGCATCAGTTTGTACTTCGGGTATCCCTGGTGTGAAATCCTGCCTCTGTACGTGCTCCCAGCCTGCTCCCGCCGCACACAAACTCCTGCCTCTCCCAGGGCTGCTCACACCCAGGGACTTCACCCGTCCTTGTGAGCAGGACCATCGATGTGCTTTGGGTCTGGCTGCCTCAGGAATGGGCTTTGAGCAGGGCTGCCTGGGCCCATCCCGCACTTGGAAAATGTGGCCAGCAGAAAAGAAAATGGAGGTGTCCCCCCGGATGGAGAGTGTCACAGCTGGGCAAGTGGCAGGTCGTGTCACTGGGACACCTGAGCCCCGGGCACTCGTGTCCATCCCGCCACAGGGCTGCAGTGCTTCTGAGCTGACAGCTTGGGGATCTCTGGCTTAGCCTGGAAAACAAAGTGAAAATTTCCTGCTCCACAGAGTTCAGTTGTTTCGAGAATTACTCCCGTCAGCATCTCCTCTGTTCCCGATCTGCTGCAGAGCAGGTTGCAGAGGTTCATGTATCTGATGAATTGCTGTTCAAACCCACTTGCTTGGAGAGAAACATCCGCGACCAAATCCAGCTGTGCTGGGGAAAGATGTTTTCTCTCTCAGGCACTTGCCTCTGTCCCCAGCTGGAGGTTTCTCTCCCGTCAGCCTGCCAGCGGGACAGTTAGTGTGCGCGCTTCAGACGGAGCCAGCTGGGCGGGTATCTGTCTGCTCCGGAGACGGTAAATCTGAGCACAGGCACCCGATGAGGAGCGCTGCGGTGGCCAGGCACGCTGCTGGTCGTGGAACATCCATGCTGCTGCTTCCTGCCTGCCGGGGGCTTTTGGGAAGAATAACTCATAGTGGCAAAATTTCTGCTGGATCCCGTATCGTGTGGCTGTGCTTCCCTCCCTTTAGCTGTACCAGGTATTACTCGCCCCCAGCAGACAGCATCGAGCTGCCGAGCCATATATCACGGAGCTTGGCCAGCTGCTCCAACACAGACTGACGGTGCCCAGCCCTGACCTCCCCTCTGCTGCCTCGGCGCTGCGTTTGTGACTCCACTCCTGCAGAACAGCCATCTCAGCCCTCTTCAAAGAGCTGAAACAAACCCCAAACTGCCCGACCAGCACATCTGCCAAGGTGGCAGCATCCAGCCACAACCGGCCATGGGGTGATAACTCCTTCGACCAACACAGCTGGGTCACAGGGGTGATGATTCCTGGCTGTGTGCATGCCTGCAGGACAGGGCTCGATGCCAGAAGCTATTCATCCACTCCTCCCATGAGAACTGTGTGACGAGGACAGCTCTGCGGGCTGGCAGCGAGGCGGTTAGCGTGCCTGCACACACTGGGGGTGATGACTGGCTTTAACTGAGTGGAGCCCTGCAAGGCTGGGTGGTAGCTGGGGCCAGCACTGAATGGACCGCAGCAGTCCCTTTTATTCTGTGCTCCAGTAGCAGTGCTCTGAAATGCCTTTAAACACTCCAGAGCACTTGGTCCTTTTCCACCCAGGAGCTCCCTGTACCTTTGTGAGCAAAGTCAAGTCACAGCAGCAAACAGGCAGCCAGAGGCACACCCGGAGCTCCAGTTCCTGAAATCATCCCAAGGAAATTCCCTTGGATTTGCATTCCATGGACCGAGGAGCTGTTTGACACAGCTGCAGCCACGCAGGAGATGTGCTCCCAGCGCAGGAGAGGTGCTCCCAGCGCAGGCGCCTGGGATGCACTGGTGCCCTTTGCAGTCTCCTTCTGTTGTGTTCCTATAGAGTTTAGTCAATTTGCATAAAAACCACGGGATATAAATGTCAAAATCGGCCACATTCGTATCTTATTTTCACTTCAGACTCTAATTGCATCATTTTGACTCTAATTTGCCTTTTCAAATAGCTGGAACCTGGCACGCTGGGGACGCTGCCTTCCCGGATCCCGGGGGCTGCACTGCCAGAGCCCAACATCCATCTTACTTAGGGCTGCCAGAGAGCTCCTGCCTTTCCTGCAGATGCAATTAGCAGCTCTGACACAGCTGCCTGGCACAAATGGACCCAGGGAGGAGAGAAAAAAACATCTTGAGCCAGGAGACAGACCTGCATGGCAGCCCGAGGAGGCAGACAGCATCTTCTGCATGCCAAGAAGGGAAACTGAGGCAGAGGCAGCCAGGGGTCCGGCTCCATGCTGCAGATCTGGGTTCCCAGTGCCACCGTTGTCTTGCTTTGGTTTGTACAATTTCTCATGAAGTGCCAGGGGGATGGATGCACTCAGGGTGGTTTTGCAGATGCAGGGTGAGGAGAGACAGCTCCGAATCCTGGTCTCTTCCAGGCTTATCCATGCAGTCCATTCCTCCTCCTGCTGAGCTGTGGGAAACCCTATATAAACCCTGCATAAACCCTATATAAAACCTGGATAAACCCTATATAAACCCTGTATAAACCTACCCGCCACTCTGCGTGATGGCCCTACTGACTTCATCTGTTGCCTCCTCTGGGGCAGAATTTGAGCTTGTGTCTAAATGTTTCCGAATCCCTAAAGCATCACTTTCCATTTAATTCTGCAAATGCAAATGAGGATTTGCAGGAAACCATTTGATTCACGGGTTCATCCTTTATTTTGGCAGATAACATCAGTTAAACGCCTGCTTATTTCTGCTTTGTGAGAACAATATAAACCCCTTAAGTACACACACAAGACAGACTGATCCATAAGTGCTTATGAGCTGTGTGATTTACCGGGGCAGCTTTATCTTTGCTGAGTATCTTACAAAGTCATTTACTATTTAGCAGTAAATTAAAGCAGAGGGTCTGTGATTTTCAACAACAGAAATTAATATTCCAGCACTCCTTTGTACCATATGTATCTATAATTTAGAGCACTGAAATCGTCCAGATAGAGCTGTGAGACAATCCGTTTCCCCTTCTCCCTTGTTACCTCCTGATTACCGCTGCACAGGGGGAAATAAAAAATGGACTCGCCGGAGAGACACTCAAGTCAGTGAAGGATAGTTTTAAATTAAAAGTCCAGTTTTTGTGGCTCTCGTGAGATCCCCTTCCCACTCTGTACCCCCCCTCCTGCACATCACTTATGGATAATATATTGAACATGCTGCGATCTCACCTTGAGACTGATGATTTTTAACCTCCGTGGTTCTGTGCTCAGGGTTAAATAATAATAATAATAGTAACTATTATTAACATATTTACATGCTTATATATTTACATAAATATTGCATAATATATAATAAAATATA
>NW_010112167.1:0-12238 GCF_000699245.1 Pterocles gutturalis
TTTATATATTTTTCATATTATTTGCACATATTCTTCATCTAGGGTCATTAGTATACGATCATTGCTTGGTTCTTTGCTTTAATTCATAGAGTCCTAACTCTAATTCAGATGCTCAGAGAGCATTTTCAAAGTCTCAACAGCAACTTGCCCTCAGCTGACGAGTTTCCAGCCCCTTCGCGTGGTAGCTTACCTCAGCAGCCAGAACTGGTATCATAAGGCAACACAGCAACATTCAATTTTCCCATTTTCTGAACAGCACAAACTCTGTTCCTGCAGACTCACTCATTAAGTCAGCAGAAGATGAGTCATCTGGAAAAAAACTATAATCATTTGTCCCCTAGGAGTCATATAGTAAGTTAATTATTGTACAACACATTCTAATACAAAATACACGAGTGGTTTCAACTTGTTGAGGTTGCAGAGGGCAAGAGAGCTTTTCAAAATTTCCATCAGTTATGGTCTGGGAATGCTGGGTTTCCCTTGACTCAATATCTATTGCATAATCAGAAACACATTTGGTTCCCTTTGTTGTATGAGACAAAGCTAGAAATGTGTGTGTTATTACTTTACAAAAATAAAGAGTAGATACCTAATTGGCTTATGTCATGTATGCAGTGTTTATAAACACAACTGCTCTGCAGCAGTTCCTCAGCTGATGAAAACTATTACAGCTTGTAATACAGTTGAAAAAATGCTCTTATACCCCATCACTATCGCATGGGAAGTCAAAATAGAGGAATGTGATGTGCCATGTGAATGTTAGGTAGCATTGTGTTTAAACCTGCTTGCCTGGGGCTCACCGGTCAGTGTACTGGACTTGAATCTGATCGTTGTTATGTTTTAATTATTCATATCCAGTCATCCCAGCTTTGCTGGGCTATTGTGTGGTCATTACCTCAGCAGGAGATAATCTTGTTAAGTGCATAGAGAGGAAAATCTGAAAACAATGTAAATGCCTTCAGCATCTGACATTTTTCTGTTGAGAATCAGAAACAAATACATCTATAACTTCACAAACCATGAAAAAGAAAAGCCTTTTCTAGTAGTTATGGCACATTGTTTTAAAACCTCCGGTTCTTATGTACAGATCCTCATTATAGGAAGGAAACACAGGTATTAAAGATGCAGATTTAAAATCATTAATTGGGAGAACTTGTCATTTTAGACATGGCTGTGGCAAGAGACCGAGTTTCCTGCTCATTCATTTGGCAGACCTACAAGACGATCTCTCTCTTCTTTCTTGGAATTATTAAATTAGAAAAATTAATTACTTAAATAAAATCTTTGCCTATTGTCAAATGAGCTTGAATCTTCACAATCACTCTGGATCTTCCAATATTTGACATGCAAATACAGAATCTAATCAATTTTCTGTTTATCAAAACTTCTATAAATAGGTCAAATACTTGGAAGTGGATTCATTGACCATCATGTAGACGGATGCCCATTAGGTATTTGAAAAACAAATAAGCAGTCCAAATTGGGCAACAAGGGACAGCAAGCATACTGGTCCCAAAGTATGCCCTCATCTCATCTGAATGCCTTACTTCAGTAATGGAGAAGTAATACCCATTCCATATAATGCTGGACCTCTGTGGTCATTAAAAAACGTGAAGTTCATAATTTTTTTTATCAAAATACAAACTAAAACTGTAATTGATGCCATCTCCTGTTGAACTTTGTTAAACATGCACAGGCAGTGGAGGACAGTCAATAACATTCAAGGCTGCCTTAAAGTGGAGGGACTTCCTTGGAAGCTCCCTCCCAGTTTCAAAAGCGCTCCTCTGTTTCTGGGACTGATAGAAACATTGAAATAACTTTATCTAGACACCAAATTTTCTTCAAAGACTGATCTCATTGTGGTTATGGCACTCAAACATATGGTCAAATGCAAGTTTCTCCCTGGTGTGCTCAGACAAAGCAGGCAGGTCCATCACCCATTACAGATTATCTAATGCATCATAATAAAGGTAGCAAAAACATTCAATGTGGGATAGAATCAATATCAAGTAAGAATGGGTTGGTTTTTTTATCTCCCACTGTATCAAACAATCCTGGCATAAATTAATATACTGCCAAATAGATTTTTACTGCTTTCAGGCAATGATTTAGGAGCAAAGACTGAAGGACGCACGTACATCCTTCAGCCTTTCCCCTACAGAAATACTATAATACCAATGTGCTTCAAAATGCCTCTTTTGCATTTCAAAGGCTTCAAAAGTTCTTATCTTCCCACTCTAAAAACAAAGCTCAATATTATTCTTAATTATAGACTTTGCTAAGAAAAGGGAAGGATTGTTCAGAAGAAATTTATTTACTTAAATAAAGGCGTCTTCTTGCTTCATAGCCTATGATACCATTGTGCCACCCAAGGAAGGCAGAGAGTGCACCGGACTTTTATTTCAGTATGTTTAAGTGATAGCCATGACTACAAAGGAGGAAAAAAAGATCCAAAAGCTACTGAGGCAGACTTCAGGTGCTGTCTGACAGCAACAGAAGCAAACTCGACTGGCTTTCAAAACATAAATATTATCCAGTGGTGTGTGGATATATCATTGGAAGCAGAAACGTCGCATCATGATCTTACCTCTGACTGGCCCTTTCTGTAGAATTACACAAAGCATTTCATTTATTTGTGCCTAATTTTCATTATCTGCCAAGGTAACAATTAGTAATGCATGACATCTATGCTTAGTTTCTGTGGCTTTCTAATAATCATAGTAAATTATTATTAATGAACTGAATATGTCAATTTATTGAAGACTCTGTACCATTTCTCTTCCAGGAATCACTCCAAATTTGGCAACCTAGTAATCACAGTGACTTCAGCTGCCCCATCTGTCTCCAGACAGCAACTTTCCCTGTAGAAACCAACTGTGGACATTTATTCTGTGGTAAGTTTTCTGGATTGACAGTGCAGTGCTTACGCAGGCTACTGAATGCAGCACACTTCTTACAGACATCTCAAGTCCTGCATAAGAACCAGGACCAAGCCCTTCTCCCTGGAATTCATGTAAGTTCTCTCACTAGAAGCAGAAGTCCCATCTCCATAACCCCCCCAAAAACTCTTAAGACAACAAGAGGTGACAGATCATCTTGCAGGATACTCTTAAATTACAGCACAAACTCCTGGAATGGGTACAATGTGCAGAAAAGCACATAATTTGTATTCAACTGTGCAAAAAAAACCCTTACAAAAATCAACAGTCTTATAATCATAGTTAGTCAGTGTAAAAGCCCAAGATAAAATACGTCTTATCTTCAAGCATCAACTCACTTCTGGGAAGACAGCTTGTCTTTTTATATGTCACTATTCAACAGCATAAAAATCCAGCTATCCCATTGATAGCTTGATTCTGATTGTGTTTATACTGGCTTCAGGTCTGATTCTGTTCCACAGACTTGCTTCCCATGTGAAACAATTGCCTAAAATAAAGCAGAAGTGATCTAGAGCAAGAAGGCGTAATCACCTTGCAGTCCTGTAAAAGCTTTCTGAACAAAAGAGACTAGTGGAAGTTACATATTAAATTCAAAAACTAAGTTTCTAGTAATGTATAAACCTTCTTTTAATCTGTTTAAGTAAAGCCATGTGGTAATATAGGGAAAAAGTATTCAAAGACATCTCATCACGAAGGATGCCCAGGGTCTGTCACAACAGGAAAGGGACAGATCCAGATTGAGAGGATCCTTTTGTTGAGGGTGCCTGTGGTGTGGTCTCCTGTCCGCACCCACTGCACTTATAGTCACTGGATAATCTAAGTAAAACCATAATTCTGTAGATAAATATGTCTGCTAAATGCCTTCTTTGAGGCTGCTAAGCCATATGGTTAGGATTACAAAATTTAAATAATTTTTCAAAGGGAATACAAGGATGAAGCACAGAATAGTGGATGGGGTTACGTTCATCATTCCACTTAAAAGGGGATTTCAGGATTTTTAAGGCCTACATTCTGCACCAGTGAGCTTTGCACCTGCTTTGAAAGGCAGCAGGATAAGGCCACCAGCATACCTGAACTGAACAAAGTTTCTCTCAGACCCCCGAGATACATCGTCCAGTGAACTTACAGGTGAAGTTTACAACCTCACTGCCCCAGCTGCTTATCAGGTTCCTTGCTGTCATCCTCACAGCAGGGGTGACAGAAAAGAACTAAAGTTCATGATCTGATGAGGCTGAAACTGCCCATGAAGGTACTTCAGCGCTGCTGTGCAGCATGAGATCAGTAACCTCTAGTAGAGGGGCAGGCAGGCAGCTGGAGGCAGTAATACCTGCTACTGGAACAGCAAGACACATCAGAAGGCACTGGTCAGAACCATAAAATTCCTTTCTACTGCTGGCATTTTACAGAGATCTTAAAGCAAGTGCAAGTTATATTTTCAAGTGCAAGCCATTTCACACTTTTTTCTCCATGTAAGAGTGTTACAAAAAGACCTAAGCATAAATGAGAACAAGCCACTCTGTTGTTAATGCTGGTGCAATAAAAGCATATTTTTATCTTTAGGAAGTGCCATTTTTATCTAGATTGAAATGATGGCCACACAGCACAACTCCTCATCACCACTGCCACCATCTCCATCCTCTGAAATCACAACAAATCAGTGGATCATGGACAGCTAGAGACACTTTGTAGGGCTCATCTACCTCACGAGTAACACTTTAGGTTGTTTCATGTTTTTATAACGTTGTTTTATAACATACAGGAAAAAAGGATGCTTTGAATAGAACTCACTCCAGGATAAACAGTAAGCATATGGCCTCAAAACCTGTTTCAAATAAGGTCACAGAAGTTATAGTTTCAAGTTCAAAGACAGACATAACAACAAAGATCATCAACTCTCCTCTTTCTCTGGCCTGGTTAATCTTCCCTTTTCCATCTGTGAATATGACATAATGATATGGACTTTATTTTTATTTTATTTTGAGATCTGCAGAAGAGAAGTACCATATACAAGCTTGGTATATATTGGTATTGTTAGCTGTATATATTTAGCTAGGCTTTACTTTCCTCAACTACATAATCATTTACACTCTGAAGCATTGATTCCAGTGCAATGAATTATATATGTTATGACTATGTTTATATAGTAGAAGCGGCCTCTGTAACATGTCTGTTTTTCATGTCTTAAACCAATAAAACATTACATTGGGCTTATCAAAACCATTCTGTGTAGATCTAAGCCTGTTGTGACTGAAATCAGTAATAAAACTTCTCTTGATGCCCTGTGGAACAGAGCTAAGGCAATGCTGAGCTCTCCTAATAAATTCCGCTCTGGTAAAAGTTTTATTTAAAAAATGTGGTCAACCCAGAGCTTTTAAAGAAGATTAATGTGGACTTATAAAAAATGTCTGATTTTATTATTAGTAGTAATTCATACAGTTTGTCCTGAAGTTTTCCTTTTCAGCTTCAGTTTGAACCATATGTTCAGGAAGTTCAACTGAAAAGCGATCCTTGAGCAATATTATTTTTTTCTAATTAACAATAACCACAGAGGTATTTTAGAGAAACCTACGGACTCCCTCAGAAGGTTGTGTAGCAGGCTAGATTAAAACAGGATTTTGTCTATTTTATGAAAAATGCACCCAAGCACAAATAGGTCAACTTCAGAGGAGTCCTTTCTTTCCTGTTCTACTAAACAAAGGATTCTGCACGCAACAAATTTTAATTTCCACGGGCTTCTTTTTTGAAAGCCCTTGAAGAACTATGGGATCTACCAGTGCCCCATTGTCAACATGGGGACTGAGCAGAGGCACAGCAATGCAGCCATGCGGATCACGATACAGGATATGGTCCCAGAGGGTCAAAGCTGTTCCTAAAGTCAGGCGTGATGTTGTCAAATGCAAAAGTTCAAGCAAAAGCTGGAAGCTGGCTGCCAGACTGAGTTTATACATGCTGCGTGGGGATTTAGATATAAACACCACCATGTGCCCAGCCAACTGGTCTGTATATGCAAACAAAATAGAAGAGTCATAAAGAAAACTGCACTCAAATGAAAATAAAAGTAACACGCACAAGTCAGAGCAAGGTTCGTGACAAATTTAACATCCTTAGTATACAGGTTGTAGCCGATAGTATCATGAACATTTTTATACTTGATTTCAAACACAGTTTCTCCAAAATTCCATTTTTCAGTGACAATAGACAAAGTCTGGGTGTACTGAGGGCTCCTGAAGATTTCTTGTTATAATACTGCTTACAAGAAACTAGTTGCTGGTTATTTTAAGAACAAAGAGCATTGTTCAATTCAATAAAACAATTCCATCAAAATGGCAGTGCAGCATTCTGCTTCTGTTTTCACTGGGGTCCTTGTCAAATTTGATCAGTTTAAATGCAGAGAGATTTTTTTTCCTGACCTGTCACACTGCACCCGGGAACTGAAAGTCAAGCTGTGCTGCTTCTGATTAGATGCTATTTATGCTTTGCTGGTTTTCTGTTAGTGCCAGCACTGACAGTCATGTATGTCAATCACTGCTGGCAGTTATATCTGCAGTCTAATCTTACTGTCCTCAGACTCTGCCTTCTTTCACACCTGACACCTTGCTATAAGAAGCGATGATGTTGTATTTGGAAATTAGTTGGCAGTTGTGTGGGTAAAAAGAATCAAAAAGAATGCAGCAACTCACTCATCCAGAGCTACGCAGTTCTAGAAGGGTAACAGATGAAATATAGTTAAGAGAAAGAAAAAAAAAGCAAACAGACAAAATAGCCCAATGTACAATACTTTATCATCAAGATAGGTGTTGTTGTGCCACCAGAAGTCTGCATCACCAGGCCGTCCCTTGGCTGTGCATTTGGGAAGACTGGTTTTCACAGCTCTTAAAAGCCATACTGGCTCTGGAAGAACTCCACCTTTATGCAGCTGCACTGCCTTTGTCCACAGCAGCCAGCGCTCTGCTCTGAAGGGTACCTGTATTCCCGAGTGTTTCAACCACAATCCGGGGAGCTGCAAGAATAAGATGCTATCCACAGGAAAAGAAACTGGATCAACATCTCCCTTAGGAGGTCCATGTACCTCTGTATATACCAGTGTAGAAGAGCTAAGGCTCCATTTTTACACAGTCACCTTGCAGAGTAAAACCACGTATTAAAATGAAAGCAAAGAATTACATTAATTTTCACAGTCAGTTGAAGAAAGAGGGTTTATTAATTCTGATAACTTCTTTGTAAACATTAAATATCCTCAAATATATTTAATGTTTTGGGGTTTTTTTGATAGGGTCCTGTCTGATCACATACTGGAAACATAGTCCCTGGTTAGCAGCAATAACCTGCCCTCTCTGCAGACAAAAGGTAAGACTTACTTCCATCTGCATTATGATACATTAAAAAGAACAAGCTTGAGCTCTTAGGATCTTATTTATCCTTTGACACGTTATATCAGGCAACTCTGTGAAATTAATATTAAACAGGCCTCCAGCTTTTGTATAGTTTATTGAATCTCTGGGATAACATTCCATAAGAAGTAATTTGGAAGTTCCTAATCTCATCTAACCGCTGCCAGAGGCTGCCTGTTGTACTGGAAGGCTGGATGCAGGTTATAAAAGGAAAATGTTCTTGTCCAGTTGTGAGAGAGAAACTATGGAGGGACAGGTCCTACAGAACACTCTCCTTTATACTGGAGATTGACATATACCGTGCTAATGCCGATCTCATTTTCTTATGAAGGTGGTTCTTCTGGATAACATCTCTTGTGAAAAGCAACAAGATAAGCCAAGTAAACAAATTGTACACGACATTAGAGATTACAACAAGCGTTTCTCAGGGCAACCCCGACCTGTAAGTATTTATAAATCTACATTTACCTGATTAGTAGTGCATAACACATAGAGGATTGAAAGAGACCCAGCAATAAAAAATAATTTGTATCGTCATGTGAATTACATTTCCATGCACTCATTGGTGATATCATAGAAGTGTTACCATCTGCTGCTGGGTGCAGCACCTTCTAGTAAAGGTGCTTCTCAGAGTTCCTAGCTCAGAGGAGTCCTTCTGCAGTCATCCTGGCAGTGAGGAGAAAGCAGTGTGGGATGAAACACAGAAAGCAAAGCAGAACTAGAGATGGTCAGGCTGGAACTTTCAAATATGAACTCAGATTTGAACTCCAGAGTTTTAACTTGCCTCTAAAATTTCAAATCAGATTCCAGCTTAGAAAGCAGCTGTTTTTTTCACCAAGTATCGCCAAACTCGAACAGTCCACACCAGCTCTGTCTGCACTTTCTTGAAGCTGGAATCCCAGCTGGTACAGAGACGTGACAGGGAGTGGAAATGACGTGAAAGATGAGGGCTGAAGGCATGAGTGAGGCCCATTCTTGACAGGGTGTGGAGTAACACGAGAGCAAATCTTCCTCTCCTGTCACAGCCTGGTAGGGGGCCTGAAAGGACTGTGGAGTCTGTTTCATGCTAGGGACTCAGCTAAGCACTGTGGAGGGCAATATTGGTTTTCAACCCAACAAACTAGCATTAATTAAGAGGAACAGTCACTCAGTCCTATGGTTCCTGTCCACACCAAGGTGAGACTTGAGGCCTCATTTTCAAGCATTCATAGCCTACACTTGATGCCAGAGTTTAAAGACAGGTAGATAGTGCAGCCCAGTTTCCAGAAGGATTCAGTATCAAGCATAATACGTTCTTTTCAAAGTGCTGGGACAGCAGAGAGTCCTTTTAGAAGTGTGCCTCTAGAGACTGCAAAAGAAAATAGCGTAGGTGGATTTGGACAGCACAGAAAGTTTCTGCATTCAAGAGATTTGAATCTGAAAGTGCTTAAGAGACACACTGAACTGAAAGAACTGCATGCATCAGAAAGCAAAATAACATAACTCATCTAAATATTTAGTTTGCAGATTATCTTTATGACATGCCATTACTCCTCACTCTTGCCTTGCGAGGAATCTTCACCTGGGGTGGTCTCGTATGGATTTTTTTCCTCAGAGTTGCTGTTTGCTCCTTCGGAACAATCATATGCTTCTCTTCTCCATTTGACACGAAGCCTGGGCCTCTCTGCAGGACACTTGGAACGGCTGATGACATGGTGGTTGTTTCCCTTCTTTTAATTTGTATGATAAATATTTGTCAGCAAATTGCATCTAATGGGGTAAATATGGCGAGGTCTGCAGCTCAGAGTATGCTGTCAGAGTCCTGACTGACTCAAACTTGGATTCCTTGGTCAAACTTCATCGAGCGATGACAGGCTTCTCTTTGATTTGGGGCAGCGTATGATGGATTTGTCATTCTGCTGCTGACAAAGGCTTGAAGCAGGACTCAACAATACTTGGCATGGCCAAGTGATTTGGTCTGCAAGCGCTTAGAAGGCTAGTTCTACACATCACCGTATATTTGCTAGACTCTTTCACGCTGCATTTTTCTGTAACTTCTCTTCATACAAAGTGCCTGAACTGAAAATGCCTAAAGCTATGAACAGAGCCTAAAATGACCATGCTGATCAACTTGCAACTGAAGAGTTTTAGAACTCTTAAGCTTTAACATTTTACATCTTGGCTCAATTTGAATAAAATTTTAATTTAAGACCTTAGCAAACTGTACAATTTGCTAAGTCTTGTATAACACAAAGAATGTTAGGTAGTATCAGTACAAAATCTTGTATCAGTGCTTTGTTTTATCACAGCTGATTACACATCCACTGGAATATAGATTTTTTACAGCTCTGCAGTGAGTACAGACCTGATTCTAAAATGGACAATATGAAACTGGTAGTAACAGTGGCTTGGAACAAAAATGCAACTATAAAGTAGAAGTATCACAAGGGGATTAAAGAAAGAATGCAAGAAATGTGAACAAATTTCTATTTAACTGTTTCTATAAGCCTATGCAAAGTACACCACTTCCTTGAACTCGGTGCATCTAAGCTTCAACCAAGGCAGCATGACTGTTTCCTTTCTAGACTTCATACACTCCTTGTGATTTCTTTGTAAGTCTTGGTACCTGTTTAGCCAGAGAGATTAAGACCAGATTTATGATGGTGATATAAATTGCAGGAAGTTTTGTCAAAGTTGGGGTGTGTGTACATGTGCCTGTTGGTGTTGAGCTGCAGAGTTAAAAATGCTGGTACAGTGCCAGAAAACCCTACGCATCTGTCCCTGTATAATCTGTACATTTGCTTTATATTTGGTGTCAGTGGACTTCATTTTTACATAAGAATCATATATTAAAATATATTAAAATTTATGAATATTTATTGCTCACAATACACTGGTCTCCAACTGTTTTTTGCTTCTACATATTTTCAGTTGACATGTTTTCTTATGCCCTTTAATTGTAAGCTCTGATATACCATTACGTGCAGTCATTTTCTTGCTTGTTACACTCTTTTTGTTATGATGTTTCTTAATTTTATTCCCATCAACTTTCATTGTCTTTAATTATGTCCCTGAACTTGTAAAGCTGTTTCGCTTAACAATGGGTACTCTGGAAATGGCAACAATTGCTTTTCCAGGAACTACAAGGCAGGAAGTGCATTGTTTCTTTAAAAAAATTACCAGATGTTTTTGAGTGCTGACTACTAAGATAAAAAACCCCAGAAACGATCATTTTCCAAGTTCTCTAAGTGTAGTTTTGTTATTGTGTAACTTCTGTTTGCATTTAACTGGGAATTACAGCCCATGCCAATACTAAAGAATGGAATTTCTATCAAGCGAAGTGTATAAAGATGGAGTCCCTCTATATGAATACAGTCTCCGTAGGTTGTTTCTTCTGCATCATACAGGCTCACCAAGAGGGTGGCAGTTTGCAGTGTGAAGAAAGAAGGGTTCTCACTAGTGACCTATAACAGAGTTATAGTTGATCTGAGTATATTCTTCTGTTCTGTTACCCCTTGCTTCTCAATCCTTTCCTTCAGCTAGGGACCCTGGTTTTACTTCTTAAATACAATAGTATCTTTTTTTAAGAAGTACCAGACAAATGGCAGAGAAAGAAAGAATTTCTGAATTCTGTCAGAGGTGAAACATTTTTGTTGTATATACAAACTCTCTCCTTCCACAGCCCAGTTATGCCATGACCTGTTGTTGTGAGCCTGGCAGTACCTTGTAGGACTAACTATCCAGGGCAGCCTTCAAAAATCACCTGGGAACAAATGAAAGCCTTTTGTTCACTGGATTTGGCCAGCAGCAGCCAGGAAGGTTTCTGAGCATTGACAAATCCAAGGAAACCCCTCTTCCTCTTCCTCCATGTTCCCTGTACCTGCTGTGGCTGAGTTCAGCTCTGCAGCTGGCGGGCTGTGTGGACACCCGTGCTCTGAGCTGCGTCTGGCTGAAGCAACGTGATGAGAACGCACACGGAGAGCTGGGCTGTTTCAGGGCTGACTCCCCACAAGGCAGCTGGCAGGATGGATGGAATGCACCTGGATTATGAGCGTATTTTCAGCAACTGTGTCTGCTCAACCTGGTCTTTCAATGTCAACAGTGGGCCGTTTCACATCTGCACAGTGATTAATGTGTGCTGAGGGTGAGTTACCTGCAAAAGACAAAATGGCACAAATGATTGATAGCAAAACGACTGCACTGCAAGCATGGAGACAGAAAAGAGAGAGCAGGAAACAGGAGAAAACAGAGAGAAAAAGATTGCACAGCTGCAAAAATGATTCTCAAATATCAGCCACCAAAGAAGTACTGTAATCAGAGTAAAAAAGAACCCAAACAGAATTTTCCAGTGGAAATCATGTTTAAGTCTTAGCTGTAGCAGATACTAAAATTAAAAGGACCATGTGTGATGCCAGGTGTAGTTACCTGTGAAAAGCGTGGCAAAGGGCAGCGATTCAGGTCCATCCAAGTCAGTTATGTTGTTCCTTGTGCTGTTCCTGGCTGTGGCCAGTCTAAATACCGGCACTGGGGTACCTGCAGCTGGTTGTCTTGTCTCCTCTGACCGGAGCAAATGATTATTGCTTGGGATTATTGACAGAAAATAGCCAGTGCTTCACAGTGGAGTGAATGCATTTTATTTATTATTAAAAATTAAAATGTACACCTTAGATGATAAAAGTATATTTTTCCCATGGACGGTACAGTAAGAAGAAATTACCCTCATCACAAGTATCTGGAAATTCGTTATCCCTGCTGTTCCCAGGTGACGTGACTCCGGTTTAGACGCTGTTCATGATGGAGCGATACTCTCTCTGATGTTCCACAAGTTTCAAAAATACTTCATATTTCTTGTCATAAAATCTGTATACGAAAGTTAATTTCAACAAAGCCCGAGACTTTAAGGTTTAAACCCCTCGGCTCCCCACCCAC
>NW_010112168.1:0-2091 GCF_000699245.1 Pterocles gutturalis
ATTAATTTATATTTATTAATTTATCTAATTATCTAATTAGATGTTGCATCCCCCTGCCTCTCCCCATGCTCACTGAACAGATAGGTGGGATGAAGTGTTGCTGGAAGTATGAACATTGGGTTGATAGCTGCTAGCCTGATACGAAGCCAGCCAGAAAAAACCTCAGACTTCCAGAGGAGCAATGTGCTTATAGGGACTGTAGTTTGTTCACTGATGTGCCTGTTATGACTATTTCAAAGCTAACTAGAGTGGGAAATAAGTTGCAATGCTACTGCACAAAGATGCAGATAAGGATGGAGTCACTGGCTTGCTCTTTTGGATAACTGGTTGAAGCTGGAGTTCACTCAAAAAAAATGTTGCAGTCTTTCCATGTCTTTCAGTCCAGATGTCTGATTGAAGAAAGGTGATACAAATATATTTTAGCTTGGAAATGAAGTGCATCTGTGTAACTAAAGCATCCAGGTGGTGCAGAAAGCAGCAGTGAAAATGTTCTTTAAAGGTTAACCTGCTTTGATGAGCTTTACCTTCCCTTTGCTGCCTTGGTGAGTTAGCATGCCCTGATGGCTGGCTAAAATCATGTTATTTAGAACACAGCACCCTGTAAGATTTTGTTAACAGGACTTGTGGGTTGAGAATGATCCAACACAAGGTGTTTCAGTGCCCCTCACACACGTTTGATCAGCATGTATTGGCAAAGTGTTGCAGCGGGTCTTTCTTCCTTAGAGCAGTATCTCCCAGCACCTAATTCTCAAAAATACTGAACTGCAAATGCAAGAATTGGTATTTCTGCAGTGCCTGGCTGGATGTCCACTGTGAAGGCTGGGAATGGTTACCAAGGCAGGCCAGGTGTGTGTTTTTGCTCCCAGTGGAGTATTCTCATCTCTGTGGCACAGCTTAATCTGGAGTGTTTGCTATTCCTCCTCTTGAAGAGCTTTAAGTTTGCATGGTATAATGAAATAAATGCACAGCTGAAATCAGAATAAAAATGGGAATAGAGCTTAATCTCTGGATCCTAACTGAAGGTCAAGAGTATGTAAGATCAGGTGTGGGGAGAGCAGGTGAATCACCTTGATGAGGCAGGAATTGAACTAGTTCTGATGGAAAGAGGAGCAAAGGGTGAAAACCTGAGTGCTGCTGAGGAAGGAGTACTGACAAAGCTGTGAAAAAAGTGAGCCAGAGTGGAGGTGGGAGGGGAGAGAAGGCAGCGGGAGTGCAGCCTGCCAAAACTGGCTTGATGAGACTGGGCTAGTGAACAAGACACTTATTTGGGGGTGACATTAATTGCAGCAGAGACAGGAACACAGATCCTTCCTTCTGAACCAAAAGGCTAGAAAAGCATGCAATTACTAGTCAGCCTACAGAAAACGGAACAAATTTCAACAGGAAGGGTTCGAATGAGAGCCTTGCTCCCGTGTGTCCTGCACATCAGTGGTACTGGCAGAGCGATCAGATCAATCATCTGGAAGATTATAATAGAGGTTCCTTGAATTCTGTCAAGGATAGAAGCAAAGTCCTAATTTCTGTAACCCCTGCTGAGAGCTTCAACTACTGAGCTCTCGTCTGGAAGGTGAGGAAAGGACGCAGCTGCAATCTTCTGTAAGGGGAGTGTGGGTTAAATACCCAATGCCCAGAGATGCTGCGGCTTCAGTACAGGAAGGTGTTCTGTACTACTGAACTCTGAGAGCTGGAGTTTGAGCAGCTCTTTCCTCAGCAGTTTCTGTTAGCTGGGTTAGGAAGTCAGCACAGAGCATTTAAGGAATCTTGTTCTAACTCAGGCAGTCTGTTAAACTCAGCCTCAAAATTTATTGAATGAGTCTGGCCCAGAATAAAACCTGTAAAAGCAATTAGAGTTTGTGACACCTAAACTTGCATTAGGCCTGCACCTGGAGATTCAAGAAGACAGCATTAAAAAGTACTCTAAATAACAGTTCTGCTAAATATAATTTATTTAAGTTATGTTTAACTTCATGTTCCTCAGCGTTTTGTTGTTGGGTTCTTTCTGTGAACACAACAGGGAGCATTCTCCATTTAAGCTTTAGTTCAGGACTGTTGAACGCAGAGGATCTGTCTCCCCTGAGGACGGTGGAGGGC
>NW_010112169.1:0-6141 GCF_000699245.1 Pterocles gutturalis
GCCCACCTCCCCTCTGCCTACCGCCTCCTTTCCTGCCGCCCCGTGTTTCTTTTTAACTCGTTGCAAAGTGCGGTGAGAAGGTGAAGCAGTGATTTCCACACCTGGTTCGCGGTGTCTGTCTCACACAGGGCTGTGCCGTGCTGTCCTCCACAGGGCACCCGCCAGAGCGGCCCGCACCAGCACGGCAAACGTGAGGGGGAAAAAAGCCAAAAGCCGTTAGTTTGGGAGATTTAAGAAATACTGTACCTCAATACCCAAGGCTCTCTAAAAGGCTATAAAGGCTCTTCAGAGAGATTCACAGAATGGTTTGGGTTGGAAAGGACCTTAAAGATCATCTAGTTCCAACCCCCCTGCCATGGGCAGGGACACCTCCACTAGACCAGGTTGCTCAAAGCCTCATCCAGCCTGGCCTTGAACACCTCCAGGGATGGGGCATCCACAGCTTCTCTGGGCAACCTGTTCCAGTGCCTCACCACCATCACAGTGAAAAATTTCTTCCTAACACCTAATCTGAATATACCCTCTTTCAGCTTAAAGCTGTTAGCCCTCATTGTGTCGCTACACTCCCTGATCAAGAGTGCCTCCCCATCTCTCCTGTAGCCCCCTTCAGGTACTGGATGGCTGCTATAAGGTCTCCCTGGACCCTTCTCTTCTCCAGGCTGAACAACCCCAACTCCCTCAGCCTGGCCTCATAGGAGAGGTGCTCCAGCCCTCTGACCATCTTTGTGGCCTCCTCTGGACTTGTCCTTCCTGTGCTGAGGACCCCAGAGCTGGATGCAGTACTGCAGGTGGGGTCTCTGTGGAGATGGGTTGACTACCACACCTCTCTGCTCTGTGCCTCTTCCCATTTTACAGAGGTATAACCATAAGGAGTATGGGTGCTCCCCAGCTGCTGGTTTGAGGACAAGGTGGAAACTTTGTACACACTTCACTTTGCTGGAGGCTTTTTTCCACCTCTTAAATTCTCCACTGTATGATTTTGGAAAAACCTCTATTCAGTTCAGTCATCACGTTTGGGATGAGGCTGTAGTTTAGATCCATGAACAGAGGGGAACTTTGCACGCAGAGGTGACCTCCTGGCCTCTGCACAGATTTTCATCCTCAGAACTCTTGCTCAGGTGCCAGCTAGAGAGACAGCTGATGTTTAAGACATGAAGTCTGTAGTTATGTTGTGTCTATGTCCACACTTAGTATGGACAGCCTGTTAACAGCAAGTGCAAGCACTCTGCAGGACTGCTCGTATTGCACCACACTACTTCCTGATGTAGATGATACCTAAGCCAAGGATGAATTCCAGACACTGGACTTTGACTAACCTCATCTGCAGAGCCCATTGCACTAGGAAATGTTAGTACAAGACCACTATATGGGCCCTATGGAAAGCAGAAGTGTTTGCAAAGAGCAATACACCAATGACACAGCAGTAGCATGCTTTGAAATTTTATAAGATGACACAAATCTCCAAATGATCAGACAGATACTAAAAAAATGCCAGTATTTGTGATATTAGTCCTGTCTCCTGCTTTGTACTGACCTACACTGTCTGGCCATGTTGTGCAAAAGCCCTGCTTTTAACAGTACTCTGAGCAGGGCACTCTACCACATTGCAAAGTTAAACCCAGATGCCTGACAAGTTGCCCCCAGCATGCTGGCTGTTGTAGATACCACTCTGGAATGCCCAGCTCTCCTCTATAATCCATAGGGAACCTAAATTTGGAAATGAGCACATTGGAAGGTTGCACCCCTACCAAGCAGTCTACTTTCCTTCCCCATTCTGTACCTGCAGAGGCATAATATGCCTGTGTTCTCTACTTCACCAGTACTCATTGATGGAAGCTGAAATCAAATGTGGTGTTTAAGTTAAGTGGGCTGAAGAATGGACACGTCTTTTGGTATTCCTAAAGAGATGAATATGGCCAGAGCACCTTGGGGCATGGGAAGCTGGAAGAGCTCCTGGATCAGCTCCTGGATCTGTTTGAAGCACTTGGAAATTAAGTTAATGAAGCACCATGGGACTAGGCTCTGAGCAAAAGCATATCTTATCTCTTGATAGTATTCCAGAGGGATTTAATCAATCCCAGTGGTTTATGGCCACACTTAAGCAATATAAGATGGAAAGGAACAGTGAGGAAACTGGGATGGGAACCCTGTCAGAAGTTCGTTGCTTTTCAGTATTCTGAAACTAATTGACCTGCCCATACCACTTAGAAGTTCTGAATTACTGCTTTGAGACATTTTATACAGAGTTTTCCAGTGTGCCTGCAGCTTAGGCAGGACATTATGACCCATAAACACACAACAGCAGCAGCCAAAGGGCATAGGAAAGCTTTATTCAAGAACAAATTACAGTTATGATAAATGTGTAAAATCTTGTGCTTATTCCTATACAGAATTGTATAGGTCACTCTGCAGGAAAAGCCATTTTACTAAACCACAAATGTTGAATAAACCAAAAGTAAGAAAAGTTAATTCTTGTCCTCTCTCTATGCTTTACTGGAAAATCTTCTACTAATCAAAGTACTCTTAAGTTTTTTTTCTTATCTCTGAGCTGTGAGGAATGTGTGAGGTTTTTTTTTTTTTTCAATTCGTCCACCTGAAGGAGCAAACTCATTGTTTTTTGAGATGCAGATCTTGGGCAATGTTTTGTTTAGGATTGTCCTTTTACATACCGTCTATCATGACACTGTTTTCCATAGGTCCAATTGAAACCATTTTCATGTGACTATTTCAGGTAGCATCTGTACTTGCAAGGTGTTGAGGAACCTGGTTGTACGTTAAGGTGCTATTCAAACACAGATACCATAAGATCAACTTCTGTGCTACTTTTTTTTTATATACTTGCAGGATTACTACTTCATTCTTTGCTAGCCCTTCAGAATGTTAAAATGTTGTCGCATTAATTTACTGGAAATAAGGCTTACAAGTATTTGTGGGGAAGGTTCTTGATGTACCCACTAAATGCATGCTGTGACTTTACTCAGGTTTGGGATTTGGGGAAGGCTGGGGAAAAGTTGTCTCAGTGGCAGTTTTTGCAGTAGCCTTTCATTCCTCTGAGTCACAAAGCTAGTTTGATAGGTGACTGGGACAGGAGATTCCAAACTCTTTTGGTTAGAGCATCAAGGTGAAGGTGAAACCAGTTATATCACTTACAACCCACTGGAGGAAGAACCAGTTTCATGTGGGGATGACGCTACTGTAGTGTCTGGGGACAGCTTTTATAGCTTGTCAAGTAAAGGTGTGTTTCCTTACAGCTGCCCGTCTTTGCTACAGTTTTAACTGTGAATGAGTGGATGCTCAAATGCACAAACCTCTGCTGGGGAATTGGTGACAGGCTGGCTGAGAGCTTCTGTGCCAGGGTTTGAGGGCAGGCCAACACGGGAACATCATGTGGGTCATCTGCTACTGACTGCTCCCTCAAGATAAGAAAATAGATGAAACCTTCTTTAAACAACTAGAAGAAGACTCATGATTACAGGTCCTTCAGCTTGAGAGTACATAAGCACTGGAACAGGCTGCCCAAAGATGTAGCATTTCAAAACACTGGAACAAAGCCCTGTGCGACATGATCTAACTTGGATGTTAGCTCTGTTTTAAGCAGGAGTTGGTCTGAATAGACCTCCTGGGGTCTCTTCAAACATTTTTCTATGATTCTGTGAGTTTAATGGAGAGCTGCTTGTGAATTAATATGCAGTCTGCTTTGTAAATGTTAAAGTCTGTGTTTCTCTGTTACAAATTTGTGATACAGATAAAAAAATAAAAATACTTGCCTAGCTCCCAAGAGTTCTGTAGGATTAAATAATTTATTTTGAAAAAAATAAAGAAATTAATGAGTTCCAAGTCTCTATTATGCTATAGAACCACTCACTAATTAAATTTGAAGTGTTTCTGATAGAAGTTATTGTTACATACTTCATGAGTGAATTAAATTAGATGTATTGTTGCAAAGTGTTGATAGAAGAGCAGGAAATGAAAACTAGAAGACTTTTCACCTAGAAAACTTTCCTTACACTTTCTTCTAGCTTCATATTTTAAAACTATTCAAAATACCAGGTTCACAATTTTTAATCTTATAAGGCATGCAAATAATAAGTAGGTTTATAATTTGTGTTTTCCTTTCCCCTTCTATATACTCTTCTCATATTTGCAATAGAAATTGCATAGATAAAACTTTCTGGGGTGCCTAGAAAGCATGCTGCTTTTGATTTTCACAGGTGACTGCAGTGCTTTTGAAACATCCAATTGTGCATTGTGTCGCATATGCCCATGTACTGGAAACAAAACTTGAGCTTTCTTAATATGTTTCTCCCTATAGGTCTCTGTATAAAGAAATCAGAATGCTGACTCTGTGCCTGCATGAAGCACTGAGAAATGGTAAAAGTTAATATAAACAGCACCTCCCTGATTTTAATTTTTGGTATTAGTTAATTAGCTTTCCTTGCAGGGTTTATGCCTTGTCTCTAGCCTGTGCACTTAGAGATCTACGGAGTATTTACATTGCTGTGATAACATTCCTTCTCCTGAGGCTCTGTTGACTATAAAAAAAAAAAAAAAAAAAAAAAAAAAAAAAAAAAAAAAAAAAGAAGCGGCGGCAGGGTTGCTTTCCTGCTGTAATGGCTCACTCATTTTGTTCCCCTCTCTTCTGAGTTCCTTTTATATCCTCTTTCCTCCTCTCCTAGCTCCTAAAACTCTGCAAGGGAATCCATTTTTATGCCCTAGTGAAAATGGTAATGAATTTGCTGTATTAACTACCTGCTCAGGTGTGCTCTTCTGTTAACTCCCTTCTGTCTTGAATGGTCACATTAGTTCCTCTGTCAGGAATAATTATGCTCCTGTCTTATGGGGCTTGCTGATGAAATGCTGGAGGACTTTAGCTTCTACACAAGTCACAGAAGTGAATATCCACGTATTTGCAGAAAGGAGTCTGGTTATTCAAGTAGTACAGCATTTTGGGGTAGTACATTGAAGACAAAGGAAGAGGAAGGTACTGTGAACTAGTGTGAAGGCCTCTAAGAAGCTGTGCTACACATGGAAGGATGTGAGATAATTCTGGATTGTAACAGAGACTGTCTCAGCCCCAGTGTTGCAAGATGCAGAAGGATAAAGCTAAGTAAAAATGCCTGAACTGATTTAACAGCTCGCCATAGTGAATGAGGGAGCTTTTGTTGTTGCTTCTGCTCTTGGCTTCACAAGTCTGTTCTCTCCCAATTGTGCTTACTGGACTGCTCATGAACTGTTTCATTAGGCTTCGTCAGTATGGCGCAGAAGAGTATTTACTTCTCTCAGCTTCCATTTGCTGCTGGATTATGGTGTTGAATTGGCCCATGGAGAAGTCAGACAAGCTGAAAACATGGCAAAAGGTGATCAGGGGAGTATCTGCCCCTTTTGTGGCAGTGGAATGTTAATCAACTCAAGGTGCCCTGTGTTAATGTCACCATGAGAACATAAATAGCCTGTTATAACTGCGGAATTAACTCCACCGTGGCTGAACTGCCTTGAATATTTCTATGGATTAAGAAAAAGTTCTTACAGAAAGGCATTTCTTCTGTGGCTGTTTTCAGCTTTTGTCTTCCTGGGGCAATGATATTTCACATATAAGTGAGCACAGATTCTTCTGGTGGTTCTTCTAGCAAAGACTGGAATGCCAATGTGGAAAACAAGGAGAATGGAGCAGTATTAATGATGTACACATGGAAATCCTCTCAGGTGTTAAGGCATAGCTGATATCAAAATATGTGCCTTTCTGCTCTCAGAAATCAATAAACTGCAATTTTGTCATGTTGCAGCTGCCTTAAGATGAGCATCCTGACCGTTTTTACTTTCCTCATAACTTCACAGGAGTGCTCTGAAGCCTACTAGTATCCTAGTTTTTGCATGCTACAGGAGTAAAGGAGGAGGTTTTTTTCTGTGCTTACCTACACAGACTTAAATGGTATTGCCTGTTAAATACCCCCTTCACTGATAGTCACAGTCAGCCAATATGCATTCTTTGAATTTTACAGAATAGTGGTGTTGCTGGGGTTTTCACTGTTACATGTGTTTGGCAATTTTGTCTGCTCCTAACTGTTTATTCTTTAACATATTCAGTTGGAGCTGGAAGAGATTTATTATATGTATCATAGAATCAGAGAATCATAGAATGGC
>NW_010112170.1:0-4582 GCF_000699245.1 Pterocles gutturalis
TTGAGGTCCTTTCCAGCCCAGGCCATTCTCTGATTCTATGATTCAATATTTTTTTGAGTCTTAAATCACAGGCCATTTAATAGGAATGACTTAGAGTGCAGCTACAAACATTTGAACAACTAAAAGGGGCAAGTCTCATATGTCCAGTGTGCTTTCAAAAAAAATGGTTGTCAGCATTGCCTATCTCAGATATTCCACATGAGTTTAGTAATTTGAATTTATATTTTTCTTGTCATCTCCCAGTAAGGAGACTGAAATGAAGAAAATGACTTTGTGTTTTTTTGTAAATTCAATGCATTTGCAAGTAGCCCATCATTTGTCAGGTTGTACTTTGACTTCTAGGAATGTAGCTAATTGATTTATTTGAACAAATCAGTATTAATATTGTTTGCATTAAAGCGACACCTTTATTTTATGGAACTGGCCTACGTGTTTAGGAAAGCCAGTGCTCAACTTGAACAGCTTGTGACAAAGCCGTGAGAAATTTATTTGATCCTAAAGATGCCTGCTAGTATTTTTTAAGAAACTGTGAATAGCTGCAGTCTACTAATTAACATTTCTAATTAGGCTTTATTTTAAAAGCCTATACTTATGTAGGTAATTAGCTAAGAATAATTGAGCCTAGTCTTCTTTTGAGCATCATCTAAGATAGGATTAAAGGTAGGGCACGACATAACAATTTTTTTTTAAATTTTATAGGCAAAACAACACTACTTGAATAAGCACAAAGCAAATGGAGTTAATTTCTAAGCTTCTCTGGGAGCTGTAACCCAATCAGTGTGACGCATGCTAAAATACAGGTGCTTTGTCTTGACTAGATTTTAGAAGTTGTTTAGATTGGAAATTTGATCAGCTGCGTGTAATATCTGATTGTTTATATGCCCATTTTAACACTTTAAAATATCTTTGAGATCCTGAAATGCTGCAAGAACCTACTGTTGTAGCAAGCTAACAGCATTTGGTTGTATGCAGTCAGGATTAGCTTCATCTAGGAGAACAGGGGCACACAACCATCATATTTTGGAACATATGACTGCGTTTCATGCTTTCGCTTAGACCAGATAAAAGCAAATATGCCCATTTCCCCTGAGCCAATCCTAACTGGAAATTGTCTGCTTTCTGCTCATAACTTATCTTGTGAATGTTGATTGCTAATGGAGAGGTATCAGTTCATTTAATTAAGAATCAGTTGGTAGTTATTGAACTGATCTTCTGACATAAAATTGCTGCTGACCATCTCCATAGGAGTGCTAGACTGTGCAGTAGTGTGAAGAAAGCTCACCTGTTGCCTGAAGGTAACTGAAGTGGTTGCATATTCTTCTGCATGGGACCATAGGGGGTCTCATCTTACCGTGGTTCTGGGCAGCTTCAAATAGGGTAAAGCGCTCTATGGAAAGATAATTTATTTTTTGAAAATTATGTTTACCTCTGGTTGGAGATACTCCTGAAGAAATAAGCATGCCTGATTTAAATTGGAGTGGATAATAAACTTAATGAATTCACATATAAGTAATAAAACCGACATAATCAGTCTTGCAGCCCTTTCAGTGCAGCCTACTGGATCTTCTTTTGTATACTTACATTAAATATTATAAATTCCTGACTGTAGGAAAACATCTAATTGATGTAGCTGTGCAAATGTTCTCTAAATACCTGATATATGACAGAGTAAATAACTTTTCTTATTAACAGGCTAAACAGAAATGAATTGAAATGAAAAGAATAAAAGAACAGGTAATTAAAAGCAATAAAGAAATCTTGAAAATGTCATATCCCACCATGCATTATTTTTGTTAAATGGGGAAGCAAATTAGTAATGATAATTTTGGAGAGGTTAGCAAAACATTTGCTAAGCTATAAAAGCATGAAAGAGCTCATTATATGTGCAGCTCACTTTTTGTAAGCCAGTTATTTTTCTTTAATATCTGGAAAATTTATCTGGTCAGTGTGCAGAAGAGGATGGAACGTCAGGTGTCTGTTTGGCATCTGTGAGGGACTAGTATGCTGTTCATAGGCTGAGATTTTTTTTAAACAGTGTGAACCTCACTTGACCTTCTTTCACCAGTGCTTGATATTATTGTTAGCAATCCCAGTCTGTGTGTGTACCTGCACTGAACAATTCCTGTTTAATGTGTTTGTTTGTAAAATGAGGAAAAATAATGAGCATTAGGTCTCTCTCAAAAAAGTGTATGACCTGCTGAGAAATGCATATATACTATTCTTCTTCATTGATTGTATTGTAAATATATATATATTTAAATCACAATATCAATAAGATACAGGAAGTTGAACATTCACATAGGATAACACTACTGCTGCACTCAAATAAACATTCAGTTAAAAAAAAAGTCAGCATCCTCTCAGTGTTGGAAAGGTTCCAGAATTAACTGCTCTCAACTACATTTTGTACAAAAGTGCCATGATGACTCTTATTTTTTCCTCTAAAATGCCACTTTTACCCATCTGTAGAATTATTTTGTTTAGGGCATTCATTTAACTCTCTTACACCTTTTGAAGAAACCAGAGATTTAAGACTGATCAGCTGAAACCTGTGTCTATGGCATATGTAATACATTGGTTCTTGCCATTCTACCTATATTGGAAAGAAAATAAAATTCATAAATAAGGTACCTGCAAGTGGAGCATGTTGGAAAAATCTCCGTTTTGGTTTTGTCTTTATTCTGCCTCAGCTTAATGAGCCACATTTGTTCAAATTCAGAGATGTTAGTGGAGCAGCAGCAAGAACATTTTGGCACAGTAGTTCTTGTATGTCTTGCAGTCAGTGGCTCTCTTTAGCATGCTGGAGGTTTATTGTTCACTTCTTATTCTTTCCAAACACTACAGAATATAATTTGGTGTATCTTCATTTCCAAATAAGTGTTCTTTAACAAAATGAAAGTGACTGCAGCGTGCATTATGCAAGCTGTATCGAAATCACAGAATAGACTGAAAAGGTGAGGAGGAATAGGAAAATAAAGTTAAGAACATATTTGAAAAACTGGTTGTCCAAAATTATCTCCAGGAAAATTCTAGATTGAAATTCTAGGTATTTCACATTTGCAAAATGAAATTAATCTTGAAAATGCAGTACACTGCCTGCCTGTGATAAAATGAATTTAACAACATTTTTTGGCAATGAAGCATAAACAGCAAAGCTAGAACCAAAATAGCTTTCCAATATTTTTATTTCTTCTTATGCTAATTATTTCATGGTAGTTCTCAGTTTATCTGCACACATCTTTGAAGCATTCTATATGCTCTTATTTATGCTGTTTACATATATGCAACATTTCATTAGCATGTGCACAGAATGTTTGTTACAGGAATGATATAGTCAAGAAATATTATGCAAATACTCATCTTTCAGGTTATTTTCTGCACAAAATCTTGACTTCATTATAATAAATGCTGTATATTTTGTTTGTCCATGACTGACATCTGTGCAAGATGCTTGTTTGCACAACTCAATATACACAAAAGGTGTTGAAAATTCTTTATACCAGTACCTGGCCGTGCCCAACCTCTGGCTACCTACTGGTCTGAAAAGCAAGAGGAAATATACATGTAAAATCAGAATTTTCTGGTAGTACAGATTACTTTGGAGATTTTAAAAAGGCAATTTAAAGCACAATTTGTGCTGAATTAGTACTGAAACATTAGCAGGTGCTGCATTCTAGCGATCTGATTTTCAGGAAATGGATTGAAGTTGCTCAGCTAAATCAGAAGGTGCTCAGAAGTTGTTAGCTGCTTCTTTTAGATACTAAGTAGGTTTCTCTGCAGCAAGAAAATAGCTTTCTTGTCTTTCAATAAAGGCGTTTTTCCAAGAGAGAGTTACTTTCAGCTTCTGTTTAATACTGGTTAACCAGTAAATCTATGTTTGTGCATATGGTTGGTATCAAAGAGGAAGTGATGTAGAATTTGTAAATATAAACATGCAGATTCCAGGGAATTTTGATTTGGACTGTTTTGAAAATGTGTTTTTCCACGTCAAAAGGTGAATTCTGTAGTACTAGCCTTTATTCATAAACTATTTCTTGACAAATATAGAAGGAGTAACCTTTGAAGAAAAGCATTGCAAGGGTTAAAAAAACCCCACAAAACCAACAACAAAACCACTCTCTTTAGCATCACAGTGTCAGTGTACCATTCTCATGTTTCCTGAAGCTCAAAGGACTGATTCCTTAGAGCTGGGCTTCCCGTGTTGTTTGAGAAGTACTATTTGGTTTTGGTAATTTGTTGAGCTAGTTATTCTGGTTTCATTTCTTGCATGGGACTAATTTGAAACTGTTCATTTTGTGAATGGAATATTTAGAGGGACGACACTTGATAACTTTGCTGCTGTTTTTTATTGGGTCCTTTGTGCTCACAAGGCTGAGATCCTGGGTTTAACAGGCATCACCAGCTTCTGTTTAGCAAAGATACAGTCACTTCCAACATGCGACTGTGCAAGCTGACAGTGTGTCATCCTCAGCAAGAACTGTATAGTATTTGTGGGTTAAGTGATAGGACTGTAGCTACAAGGTGAATTGCTTGTCAGAGAAAACACAGTGGGGAAACCTGGAAACACGAGCGGGATTATCCT
>NW_010112170.1:4598-13369 GCF_000699245.1 Pterocles gutturalis
GAGGGGAACTACCTTTCTCTTGGCAGTTCCTGCCTTCACAGCAGAAGCGGCTGAGATGAACCGGAACCAGCTGTGGATTGCACTACAACCCACGGCACAATCTAGAATCAAGGTCGCGTGGCCTTTGTACACAGGGCAGTAAACTGATAGTTTACAGGGCTGCTGCCATGCAGTTCTGCTGTCTCTGCTCTGGGAGATGCAGCTTCTGAGAGAAAGGAGACATTTAGAGCAGTTAGGATTTCAACCTTCTGGGCTTCGTCTAGGTGCATCTTTATATTTCTTATCTGTGATAGTAAGTAGTGATGAAGATTCTTTAAATGTGATGTATCAAGTGGAAAAATACAGAGTGACCTCATCTGCTTAGTGGTGAGAGACTGTCAGTTCCAAAGGACAGGAATTGCCGAATCCGAGGGTTAGTCTGATGCATCAGAGATGTCCAAGAATCTCTTTGGGTTTATTTTTTGATAATTTACTTCCTGACAAAAAAGTAATCCATGCCCTGTGTCATCCAACGATCTCATTTATCAGCCTGTCGTCACATGAAGTAGTATTTGGGGTGCTGAAAGGGATTGTCAGTGAGGTGTCTGGATCCCTCAAAGAGGTAGATGATGTTCAGCAGTGATGTCTCTTCATCATAACTGTGAAAAGGAATTATAGAACAGTGACTTGAATTATAAAGTCCTTTTAAGAAAAGGCATTTACAAATATTTTTTTAATTTCTTTTTAGTTATACATAATGTATAAAACATGATTCTGTCTCTATTTAATAAAAATAGACTTAATACAAAAAGCAAGTTTAATTAAAACCCATGACTGGAGATGTCAGAATGTTGATCACAGGTCTGAAAGTACCTCTTTCTATATTTAGTTATATATTCTGAATTTCATGATGGATATTATGTACCCAGTGCTTTGGGAAGTCATGCATAATGTAACAAGGATTTCAACTTAACAGTACCTCTAGCAATGTTCTCTGTGCTAATATTGTATGTCAAGTAGAATGTGATATAACAAATGATTTATTTATTTTCAATAGTTCATTAAATTTTATCATCAAAATTTTGTGAAACAGCAAGAATTTAAAAAGGAAGTGTAACACATAAGCTATGTGTGTGAGGAGATAGGTTTATGGATACAATCAAATCACAACCAAGTGTTGTAATCAGGTGGCTCTACTGAGGCAGAAATCATTTTAGTTACTCTATAAAGCTGAAATCCTTAGCTTGTCTGTTGCAAAGAACAGTAGCCCTGAAGAACGCAAAAATATTATTTTCAAGATGAAATATTCCCTGTGCAAAGATACGTAGTTTATGTGTAGAGGACCAGGCACTTAGGGTCCACTGTTTCTTGCAATGTCTCTAAAATTGTAATAGTGTTTAACATTGTTTCAAAGTCACAGTTCTTTTGTTTGTTTGTCTTTGTTCAATATAACAGATGAAAAAAGTTTCTAAGCCAAAAAAAAAACAAACAAGGGACTGGTTTTCATCTATCATTTTAAGCATTAAACAGGTCAATAATTGAAGAATTATGTACATCTAAATCAGTGCATGACAGGTAGGGGAGAAAGTAGCGATTTAATATAATTTTAATATATGGGATATGTTGTGTTTTCTTGTTTGGGATTTTTTTTGAGATTGAAATGGTAAACACCAATGACTGCCAATTGATCCTTCATGTGGCTTTGTACGTTCTCAGACCCAAATAAATCTTGAGGGAGGGGTTTTTAGGAGGTGCTAATACAGGCACAGGAAACCCTGTACGTACCTTCAGTGGTTTAGGAAAGATTTTTACACATTTATTTCTACCAGTGATAAAACACTTACAAGAATCTGAGTTGGGTTGAGTTTGTTTGTTTCTCTGAAACTGTGGGTTGGAAGTGTCATTGTACAGTCTGATGCCTTGGGTGGATTATTGTTGGAATCCCACAGGGACCTCAGAGATGCAGTAAAGGGCATGTGTGCTTCACAGTAGCTTGCTGGGTGTGCAAAGCTTAGCACGCTGAGGCTCATGCCTGATATTTGGGTATTCCAGTGGTGGGATACAGCCAAGACCACCACAACCTTGTGGTAGCCTGGATCCCAGGGCTGCTCCAGTTTTCATAGAGTGTATGGCACTGCAACCAAACTCACTGTGAAGGTTTTATTAACGATATAACTGTATGATCTGAATTTGTTCAATACGAAAACAAATAACGTGGAGCTTGCTCCATTACTTGTTTTATATATTTTATGCTGTGTCAGGGTTCTCAGTGCTCCATGAAGATTGGAGTGGCGTGGGCAGTGCTGGCTGGAGCTGAGGGAGCCCAGCTGCAGTGGGCAACTGCTGCGGACCTCTGACCACCCCCTACGCGGGGCACCGCTCGTCAATTCTCCTCTCCCACACTCTGCTGATGCACTTTGCTTCTCTCTCCTTCTCTAGTTGCTACATTTCTCCTCATACATGAGAACATGACCGCTTGGACTGATCAGACAGTCTGTCTGCTGGTTGGAAGCCAAACCGTCTGGGAGATGTGTTTGTTTTCTTAACGGATGATCCTCTGTTCAGACAGTAGGCTTGCAGAGTCCTTTTGTCCTTGGGCAGGACAAGCAAGAGGTCTGCATCTCGGTTTTCAGCAGGCCAAAAAGGTGTTCTTCAAACCTGTGTGCAGGCTGGTGAGCTTGTGTGTTAGTTGATGTGATCTAAAGGAGAGAAATAAAGGAAATGGGTCAAATACTTGAAAAGTAAATGAGCAATCTGTTCCCAGACCAATGCAAAAAGTAGCAGCTTTCTATCAGGGAAATTCAGTATAGACTCTAGAAATACATTCCGATGGTGAGATTATCTAAGTACTGGAATAAGCTTGTGAGGAAACGGTGGTCCTAATTACCAAAGTCTTCAAAACCAAAGGTGGGAATGATGGAATTGTACCTTATTCACTGAGGAGGGGATGGAGTCTGTGGCCACCAGCCCTGTTTTTCTGGAAGCCTGGATGTTTTCTGTTGACACTACTGCACTGCAGTATGTGTCAGAGAGGATGCTGTGTCAGGATTGGAGATGTCCCAGCTAAGAAGGCGAGAAATACAGCTTTGGGATTTTTGGAACATGGATGGCCATTCACTGGGTTTTATCTCTGTCAGAGAGCACATAACAATATTTGTCTGTGGGTATTGATGTTATCAGTGTAGTGAGATTAACCAGTCATCCACTTGCTGTCAGTCGCAAGAAGTTATTGTTACAGCAGTTCAGCTAGTTCATGTCTCTGAACTTCTTATGGCAAATCTGATATCCAGAATTAATTCATTTTTTTTAAATTTAAAACAAGCAAAGACTCTGGAGGATGATGATATTTGTCTGCTGCCCAGAGAAGCTGTGGAGGTGTTCAAGGCCAGGTTGGATGAGGCTTTGAGCAACCTGGTCTAGTGGGAGGTGTCCCTGCCCATGGCAGGGGGGTTGGAACTCGGTGATCTCTGAGGTCCTTTCCAGCCCAAACCATTCTATGATGCTGTGACACAATGCAGAGTTAAAGCCTAAGCTTTACAGAATAACACTGTATGAACTCATAAATATTACATAGTGTCAGGCTTATGTTTTATTTGGTGTATTTATTTTTATTTGTAGTGAATATAGTGCTTTTCATCAATGGGACCTATAGAGAAAGCATGTCATGGAGCTGCACTAAATTCTGTTGCTGGTGGAGGTCTATTAGGGTAATAAAAGCTTACGCCTTTATGTTGGTTGTGGCCAGTGAATTAATGAGAACTGGCAATATGGCTACACTCAGGCCAGTAGATCCTGTTTTCAGTTTGCTCTTTCTGTTTCCAGTATTTACTAATGTATGGAAAATCTTAATTGCAAACAGATTGTATAATGGCAAAAAGTCAGTAGAGCAAATGAGCTGTTTGTGCTGGAGTTCATAAATAGCGGTATAAAGTTAGACTAAAATTATTTTTCCTGACAGCATTCTGAGCATGGTGTGATTTATTTTTAAATCAATGAGATTAACATGTATCCTTCTTGCTCTCCCTTTCCTTGACATTTTGTATGTATGTTGCAAGTATTTGGGGGAGCTTAGGGGGGACCTATCTTATAATTAATAAGAACATGATAGCTAAAAAATCAACAACTCAGTAAAAAGTTCGAAACAGTTACTTAGATACATATTTTAATTTCTTAGATACATTATTTTCTTTTTGAGAACTTAAAAATTGTAGGTAAAATTAAGGTATTAAGGAATGATCCATGAAAAAAATTACTATAATAACCTAAAAATAAACAATTCAAGAAATAGAGTTGCTGATAACGTTTCAGATAGTGATGTAATTTAGAAATCAATCATTAACTGGGAAAGTTAACTGTGTTTTCATAACAAGTTGGATCTTTTCTGGGTTCTGAGATAATATTTTCTTTGGTTAGATATATTTGACAAGTTCAATTCAATGTGCAGTTAAAGGTTGAAAAAAAATTAGGATTTGAGGAACTGAATGTTTGCTTATTCTTACTGTCCACTTTCAGTCCGTGAATTAGCTTTGAGGCTGTTAGCCATACTAAAATCTCATAAGATAGGATGCTAAGAAGTAATAAATTCTGTTGACAACAGAGAATGTATACCTTCATGAATGTTAAATTTACAATATAGCACCTGCTTGGATGAACTTAATTTTTCTTCCACATATCTGCTGTATTTAAGATGGTTTTACTTAAACTATTAATTAGTAACTTTCAAATAATATGTGTAAGATATATATTTTAGAAAATAATTGAAATTCTGATTAAAATATGTTTAGATTTTGGATGGAATAAGAGTCAGCTTGACACAAACCATGAATAAAAAATTAATAGTAATCACTTGTCAAATAAGTGATGCCTCTTTTATTATTTGCTAACGTCATTATGGAAGAGAAAAACAGAACGGGAAAAATTGTGACTTTAAAGAGTTAGCATAAAATAAGAGCAAATTTTGTGTAAAGTCCAGGGTAAAACAACCATGATTCATAATACTGAAATAAAAACAAAAGTAGCAGTGGTTACTTGTGTAAACCCCTGTGTGAATTAAAAGTTTGCTAATTTTAATCAGCATTATAATTAGTGATTTAAAGCACTGATTTAAATTGATCCACTCTGACTTTGCTACCCCTGATTCCTTGAGAAACAAGTGTAAAATAGCATTGTTTTGGTACAGTATGAAAAGTTCAAGTTTGTACCTGCCTGTGCAATGTTAATAACATTATGGCTAGCCATACCAAAGTTTGATCACTAGACAGTTTTACCAAAAAGGAATTTTCTGTGAGTCCAATAGAGCCATGTTTCACAAAAGCTATTCCTACAAGAGCTAAATGCCAAGGTAATCAATCATGCAGTGTACTGTATCCTGTTGTTGTGAATATAATGCATTATTTACACAGTATAAAGATTTTTCACATGTTGTTGAAATGAACAGGCAGATGAATGAACAACTGTAAGGTATAGTATGTCCGTAGCTGAAAAGTGCATTTTCCTGGGTTAAAATTTGTAAAGACGCCTTCAATGCTTACAGCATGTTTGAGGTTGATTTGCTGCAAGTGTGGACTTCCAGGGAGTAGTGAGAAGTCAGTTAGAAATCTATAATACGCTAATTACACCCACAGATGAGTGACAGATCTTCTGCTCCTAGTATTTATATACCACTTGTATTTCAATTACTAAACCCAAAAGTTGTTACTCAGTCACTGGAAATAGGGTAAAGCATTTTGGCAGCAGTACAAAACGCATAGACTGTTTGAGGTAGTACAGTGTGGGGCCCTCAATGAGCCGTTGCATATGACCACCACTGATACATTTGATGAATATAGTTAGGCACAGGCTTAGGCTTTTGATGGAAAGTTGTCTCAGCTTTCAATTTTCCCCTCACTACATGGTTTCAAACATTTAGTTCTTGTGCTGACAATGAGATGATGGTCTTCTTCACCAGACTCATTTAATAAACTGTGATATTTGTACAAGAAGCCCTAAAAGACTGACAGAAAACAGGATAGCGGTGAAAAAAAGTTGTTTCCATAAATGGCTACCTATTGAAATAAAGGCAACCATCTTCCCTTCTCCCCATCAGATCTGACAGCTCTTTGGAGCTGGTTAGCAGGAAAATCTGCAGTCGTACCTGCAGAGCAGTTTTCAAACTGTGATCTTGTTACACTCCCTGGCTGAAGAGATCTGCAGCTCAGGGACTTAGAGGGGCAAAGGCACAGCACTGCTATATTTACTGTCCCTTGATAGATTTTTGTTACTGTTACCTACCTGCCTATTTTTTGAGCCTGTGTAAACTCTAAACACCTTCTGTATTCTTTGGCAAAACATTCCTGTCTTTGCAGCTTGCCACATGAGCCCGTGCCTTCAGGTGTTCAGCCACCTTCGGGGGTGTTCCCTAGTTCTGTTTACTGTTGTTGATTTAATTCCTCTATACCTGCTGTTAGCTCTTCTCACTCTTCTCTGTTTTTTCTGTCTCCTCCTCAGTCAGCTCCAGTGCTGTTCTCATGCCTTCTTACTCTTCACCTTTCCTACTCAAAAATTCCCCTTTCCTTCTCTTTCCCATTTTTAAATAGCTTCAGTCAGCTCTTCTCTCCACCGTGGTTACCTTTGTCATCACTCTGTCACCTCCATCAGATCTTTTCTCGGTAGTCTTCTTCTCTTTGCCCCTGTCAAGTTTACCTTACAGTTCTTCCCTGTTCATCTTTGATTCTCACTTCCATGCTGGCCTTTTGTACTTTTCAAGCTGCCACATTTCTTCATGCCCTTCTGTTCTTTTGCACTTGTAGACATGTTTCAGTTCTACTCGATAAACACCATCCATCCTGTTCTTCAGCAACTGCTCTCTGATTTCCCCCTTACACAGCCCTTCTTCTCTGAGAGCCCTGATGTTAATCAGCCTTTCTCTCACTCGTTGGTTGTTCACTTGGCCTTTCCATTTCTGATCCAGTTTATAGGGGGTTTGCAGATGTGACCACTCTCTGTTCTGGTGTCTGTCTTCTCTAGTTGTTCCTCCTTGATAATTTCAAGAATCTCAGTCTTCAGTTTCCTTCTGTCAAAACATTTTGCACAGCTCTGCCTTTTGCTTTTTTCCTCTTCTTATCTGTGGAGAAATCATGTCCATGAATACAAATTCATGTCTGTACTAATAAGTCTTATCTCAATCTCTCTACTTTTCTGTCCAAATTAAAATCTTAGCTGACATTTCATGTATTAGGCAATTCTCAAGAAAAAAGTTCAGCCTTCTTTGCTGTCTCCTTCATGGTCACTGTGAGTATCACCACCGTCTCTCACTTTAGCCTGTGCCTTTGTATTGCCAAGGTCACTTTCTGGTGCTTTTCTAAATCCTTCTTAATCCTCGTTTTGTCCCCTCATTTTCCACAGGTGACAAATTACGTGCTCTCTCGTTCCTGAAGAGAACCCTTCTGTAGCTTCTTCCCAGCCTTACTGCACATGTTACATTTTATCTCAGTTCCCTGAGTAACACTAACTTTCAGCATCTATTCTTAATTTGTTTTTATGTTATTTTAGACCTGAAAAACTGTGTTTCTTTCAATTTGTTGGTCGAAAAGATCTTGCCTCATATAAAACTTTCTTGTTCTTCCTACTTGGCATTTCTAAGACATCCTTTCCTCTTTGTTCACGTAGATATAATTGTTATCAGGTGATATTATGATTTTCTGTCCTCTGCAGTGTCTTCTCCGCCTTCCTTTATGAATGCCATTTTGCTCCATTAGTATCTGTTCAAAATGCTGCTGCGAAGTTACCTGTCTTCATGTGTCTCCAGAGGCCCTTAACTTTCAGCACCCTTCATGACCTCTCATCTGTTGCTATCAAGAGCTTAATTCTCACTGGTTATTGCCCGCTTGCTTATTTTTCAAACACCACCTTGATATTTTTTTGGGCCTCAGCTTTTGCTCACACTGAACAAAAGCTGCTGGTGGATGGCTGTCAGTCTACCTCAGAAGTTTTTTAAGTTTCTTCATCCGGGATCCCCATTGTGGCAATGCCTGTGGAAACACGAGAGGACAGGTTTCCTGCTGTGGTGTGCCCGTTCCTCATAATCTTCTCCAGACAGCTTACTTCCTTGGCCTTCATCAGACTTTATTCATCTGTTCTCTCATGTCTCCCACTTAACCCTTACGCTCTTTGGGCCAGGAGTTGTCTTTTGCAAAATTTTGTGAAGAAGGATTCATGGCTTGGGAAGGTGGATTCAACAACAATAAAAAATTAATAATAAATGGCCCTGCAAGTGTGCAGCAACAGTCAGACACTTTCTGATTTCCTTGTTACTTCTTTGAGTATTTGAGCAAATGTGAACCTACTGCTGCTGCTAAATAGATCCTGAATGAAGGCAGACAAGGTCTTGTTCTCACAGCAAGCAACTGAGTCAGTGCCGTGAGCAGCAATGCTGCTTCTGAGTTTCCTTTCCTCAGTTCTGTACGCAGAAGCACCAGTAGCAGTTAAAATATCTTTCACTGCGAGGAATTAATTTGATACATATTTTTCTCCCTGTAAATGTACTGTTTTACATACGTCTATTGTACAAGCGTTTAGAGTACATGACTTAAGCAGTGCAGTGAAAACATGGAAGTCTTGTGGCAGGACAAGAGCTTAATGGCAGCGTTGGTGTTATTGTGCACTGAATACAAATCAGTTGTTTCAAGAAAAAGAGTGGAACTAACCAGTTAACAGAATTACGTGACTTAGGAAGTTTCAGTTCTGATTATTTCATGTCAGTGCTGCTGTTGATTTGTTTGTTCTTGAAAAATACACGTCAGTAAGCGAAGAGC
>NW_010112170.1:13400-16723 GCF_000699245.1 Pterocles gutturalis
AGTCTGCGCTGTGAGTAGTGGTGGCAGTGGGACACCTGCAGCGTCACGGCAGAGGATGCTGTTCCTTCAGCCTTGTTCAAAAGTGCCAGAAAGTGATACAGAGAAAATTCTCTTGTGTAGGCACTGTCTCTGTGGACATATGCTGAGCCTCCCGGGAGAAGACTGATGTGTTGAAGTGCTTGAACACAGAGACTACTTTGGAGAATTACTTTCTGTATGTGAGCTGACAGCCATGACTGCTGTGAACCTGGAGAGGAAGAGGGGGGAGGGAGGCATAAAGGAGGCAGTCCAAGGATTATGTGTGGAGAATATAAGTTTAAAAACAGTGTTCCACATTGTGGTTTTCTGTTTCTCTGTGAGGGCCATAGACTCTTGGACGTGTCTGTTGGCATGTTTAACTCTCACAGCCTTTTTTACTCATTTTTTGTAAGATACAGCAAATAAACCCCACTTTTTTTCCCTGTACTACTTGTTCACTTGTAAGGAAAATGATACCTGACAACCTAGCGTTAGAAAGATTTCAAAATAAAAATTGTTTAGACTTTTCTGGTTTTAAGACTTTGCATTATTAAACATTTAAAATTAATTTTCAGACAGGGAATTCGTGTGCGTGGTAGCATGTCTGTCCAGCTGCTGGCATGGCAGACATTGGAATCTTTGTATTTTGACAGAGATTAAGCTAGTACTCTGTTAACTCAAATGCTGGAGACTTTGTTTATGGTACTAAAGGTCGTAGGTTTGATCATTTGTGGCAAATAAAACAACTGTGTACTCATGGCCATATTTCATTACACTGAAGCTTGCATTCCTGTGAAATCTGTGTACAAGTAATCTCTAAAATCACAGTCAAGAATATATGCAGTAGGTTAAACCCTTCTGGTTATCAAAATTTCATATATTCTAGTATTTTCCTTCTGGTGCTACCCGCCTAGTAACTTAGTTTCTTATAAGTTGTATTTTCATGTTTGTAACATGAATTATATTTAAGTTAACAGTATAGTTGTTTTATGCTGATCTTTCTCACCAGAATTCTGTTAGGCTGACCTTTTGTTAAAAACATGTTGATAATTGTAGCTAGTAACAACTTAAAAATATTGTATTTACAATAAGTATTCCACATGGGCCTTATAAGAGCAAATAAAAAATTAAAAGCATATGATCTAGTTGTGAGACATACCCGTTATAATGCAAATGCAGATAAGAGCAAATACATTGGAAAATATGTTTGAGTAGTTTTAGAAGTTGTCAGCATTTCATTTTGAGGTCGATGAGTTTGTGATTGTAAATTTACCAAATTATATTGTCTTTCTTTATATGCCTTCCATATATACTTGAAATATGGAACTTATATGGAATAAAAGCACTTCATAGAGATCAAGTCTACAGATAAAACATATGTTTACCACTGTGAAATCTACAGAAGCTTCACTAAAAAAGCCATGCTCTGACCATAACATGTGGGGCGTTTAGGAATGCTAAGAAGGGAAATTGATATTTTCATGTTCATTATTTGAGACCTCTGGTAAATAGCAAGATTCTGCTCACTAAACTAGGATAGTTTTATTATTTAAGATGCCAGATTGCTTAAAAAGAAATAGAGAATGAATGAAATTGAACCTTGTTGTGACTACTAGTGATTGGGAAGGGTGAGTGCTTTGAAGATGAAGCTGAGAGTTATCTGTCCCTTCTGCTGAAAACTGAGAATGTTATTTTGTAAAGTGGTATGAAAACCAGGAGCTATGGCTGTCTCCTCACAGACTTTGAAGAGAAGATAGATCATCTTAGTGCAAAGACTACGTATGTCTGACTAACCTGCAACCTTGTTTTCTCCAGATTTTGGTTACCAGCAAGGAACTTGGCCAGTCCTTTTGAAATAGTTGACCCTATTCATGTCCACATCTTCTCCTTTCTGTGGCATGCCTTGGATGCATCCATGTGCTTCACCTGGAGCACAGAAAATCCTGCAACAAAAATGGGTTCTCTGCCCTTCCCATCCTTTTGTGTATCACTTCCTACTTACCCATAAGAAGAAACAAGCCTAGGAGGAGTGGAAAAAACAATTGTGGAATTGACATGTATGTCATGTATTAGAATTAATGTTCAGTGTTGATGCAGATGACAAAGGGTAGATGACAACGGAAGAACACATGACTTGGTCACAGTTCATGAAAGTTAACCTTAAACACCACTGCACACATCTTAGAAATGTGATCTAAAGGTGGCCTTCCCCCTGTTAGCATGCAAGATCCTTCCCTCAATGGAAATTATGCTTTCTGTGTTTGGATTTGAAGGCAATTGATGAGCGTTAGGTGGTATGGAAAGTAGTTGTCCAGTTTCGGCATGGTTTAAGCAGCTCTTTTTATGTCAGATCAGCACTTGGTTCAGTCCACTGGCTCCTGGTCAGTTTTCAGTATCCTCTAAGTCTTTGGTCTTGATCTTCAAAGCAACTTTTGGATCAAACACCCCAGCTACATCAAAGCTGTGGTTTTATTTGCGAACTGCCAATGTATTCCTTTCAGGCAATGTAGATGATGAAATATCAGAGTAACCATGGGGACACAGTGTTGTTGGCTTGGGGTACAGGCTATGAAAACAAAACCAAACCTGTGAGGCAATCAGGTGAATCCAGAGTAATATGTTTTAAAGGAAATGCTACAAAACCTATCTGTTTGTGAATGTGTTTCATCATAAACATGATGCAGAGACAACTTCCATTTTTATCTAAAAAATAATTGTCAAAAAGAAGAAAATTAATAAAATTTGGGATGCTGTCAGATCATGAAAGGGATTATGTTTTTAAATGTCCTTTTATGTGAGCCATAATATGCTAAATTTTTAAAAGTTGTGTAGTTGTGTAGGGTAACCTCCTAGCAGTATTTACAGCTTACTTTTTCTTAGCATTAAAATCACAAACACCTCTTACTGGGAGGAGGCCACATTATTAGCAAAAGGTAAAGCGTGGCATAGCTCAAAAGAAACTGAATATATGATTGTTGATGGACTCAAATCAAGTCTGATCAACTTCTAAAGAAACCTTTAAGGTTTTGCTTTTAGCTGATCAGAAATAATTCCCCACTGTGCTTTATAAAGTACTGTGGACAGAATTGATAGTGCTAGAATAACTCTTTCTCCCTTTTGAACCTGGTTGCTAGGGACTGATAAATTGCTTAAATGGTTGGACATAAAGATTGCAACTCCAGACAATTTAACTGGATCAAAAATAGCTATTAAATTAGATATGTTAAATTAGATATATTAAATACCATAATAAATATGGTATTTATATATATAAATAACCAGAGATCAGGTTAGGAAAGCTAAAG